>NW_028296558.1:0-50000 GCF_029339155.1 Prunus mume
CTTTTGTGACAAGGTGCTATAGCCATTGCCTGAATCCGGTTCACATGATCGTACTAAACATGTTGAGGTGGATCGACACTTCATCAAGCTTGGCTTGGCTAAAGTGTTAGTTTCCTTTTGTGAATCGAGATCAATTGGCGGATATTACAAAGCGATTTCGGTATAAAGCATTCCACAATTCTTGCTGGATCGGTTGGGCATTGGCGACATCTATGCACCAACGTGAGGGAGTGTTAGCGTGACTTGTGGATATTGACTTACTTTCTTACACAAGGATTCCTATTTGTTTGTAATGATTTACTTTAATTCTGATTTCCTATTGTAAATAGATTTAGGAATTTATTAACTTGCCCATTCAGGTTTGTTGTGTTATAAATATGACTTCTCTGAGAGAAGAATACATAGAAAATTCCACAAACAAATATTCTCTCATAGTTTTCATATTTTAGCATAAATAACTCCAAATGATGTTTTAATGTTGTTTCACATTGACAATTGGCAGATCCTGGAGAAGCTCTATAATCCTAATCACATTGTCATTGGATATGAACTTGTGAAGGTCTCGTCTATTGATTATCCTTGGTAGTTGACTGTGTGCCGTGGACGACTGAAAGGCTTTGAATATTCTCGATGATTTTCATCGAACAATCGTGTGTGATGTATAATATTACTACCTGAAAATTAGATAGTTAAATTCAAGAAAAAAACTTGCAAGCGCGCAAGGTTAATGCTATATAGCCAAGGCAAGTACAAAGTCGTCGTCCCACAGACAGATTGAATAAATTCTCAAGTTGTTGTGAATTATGAACTAATTTAAATCCTAAATTACTCTAGACACCCTAATTAATAAACTTAAAACTAATGACTCAACTAAAACTTAATAAAGGAGTTTTGAAAGTTGGTTTTGAAAGATTTTCTTTGAAAGAACGTTGAAAACAAGAAAATTAAAAGACAAGATAGAAAAACATAGAACTAAATAAGTTTGTGAAAGATTTTAAAAAGCTTACAAGACAACAATTTCACCACAATTCCTCTTATCCAAACCTTAGCATGCATACTATCAAAATTCCCAAGTTATGTTGATGATTAGTTCTCCAAGATTATGACTAACTCTTTTCACAGCAATTAACCACTTCTTCTTACATGCAATTTATCCTTGGCGTGAGGCATAAATATAAACATATAAAAAGACCTTAGGTTCAATGAGAACTTCACACAATCACACGAGTATGGTGTTTACCTTAGGCGCATTCATGAATTTAATCACAAGAAGCAAAACTCATATTAGGCATGGCGTATACCCTAACATGCATCAAATTACTTAACAAAAACCTAGATGGTAGCTAAGCATCAAGATCATTAGTTAAGAAAATAAGCACAGTGATTAAATTTCAACAACATGGAAATTCTAATAGCATGACATAACTAAGCTTTGAATAATTAGAAAAGGGTTACATTGTGTCTTAGTAAAAGAAAATTAGTTACTCATAATCATGTAACAAATCAAAAATGAAACATGGAGAAAGAGATGAGAAAAACCCTCAGAGTTTAGAGGCACGGTGGCTCTTCCTTGCTCCAAGGTTGAAGTCTGAAATTTCTCGTGTGTCTCTTGAGCCCCCACGACCTCCCCTCTTAAAAGAACCTAAAACCTAGTTAGAATGGGCCTAAACAAGTGGCCTTACATGAAGACTGGATTTCCAAGTCAGTTCCTAACTGGAAAAGGTAATTAAAACTAAGTTTCCTAAAACCTCCCGGAAACTGCACGTGATCCTCATTGCGAATGCGATTTGGACACCTTTCTGACATCCAAAAATTTCGTACGACCACTCTTTGGAAAGCTCTGGACGTCTTCTTTTCATCCATATATCATGTGCCTCAATCCGATGTCGTATGAGTGAGTTGTGGCCAAAATACCCCTGCTGACTCAGTATTCTCCGGGAATTGATTTTTGCTGAATTGTCTAATTGAAAATGGGCACCTTAGCAGTCTTCAAAAATTATGAAAATATTCATGGATAAACTTCAAGATGCTGTCTCCCATCTCCAATTGGAATCATGTCGAACTCTATTACGATGAATATTTGGCGAATTTATTCATTCCGTGGCTCATCTGAAAAATAACTAAACTCAGCATCTTTAGTCCAAATTAATTCATCAAAAATAATAGGATATATCTGTATTATGAACATATCAGTGATAATTATATACAATGATTTTGTGGTACCTACTTTCAACTCATTCGTTAGGCAGAATCAAGTCCTTGATGAGAAACAAGGAATATATATAGGAAATCAGGAATAAATACAACAAATAAAACAGAATAAATCAGTAACATTCTTACCGACCTGATATAATATTGTGTTATGGATCATACATACAAGAATTTCATACTTTCAATTCCTAAGAGAGAGAGAGAAGCAGACCTCTCTTTGAAGGACTGACAAAATGATTCAGTCCGGCAAGTTTTTGACTTCTTGCCCACCCAAATACTGTTGAGAATGTTAAAAACATAACCTGATCAGTTTGCGGAGCATAATTACAATTTGAGTCTCCACATCTTTGAACATTGATGCATGATTAGCATATTTGGGTTGGAATAAAGCATGCATTGCTTGCAAAATCTTTTCGTTCACAATAAACGCAGTAATTGCTGAAGGGTAAGAGAAAATCCCTGTTGATTTACTCCAACGCCATTTAGAAGTGCAATTTTAAAGACTATTTTTCGAGATGATGAAATATTTATTTTATTGTCATATATATTACAAATTAACATCAAGATTGGCCTGCTTGGTTTTTGGAACTTTCTACCAATTCGTGCACCAGTTCATCTTTACTCCTACAGTTCTATTTCCATCAGATTGTTATGCTTTCCTTTATACTGAAGCAACCGTATAAACGAATTATAATAGAATTATCTTTTCAATAACCGTTATTTTATGAGATTATTATTTTGTCACTCAAATCATTGTGGTACGGTTTTTATTGCTCCAAATTATATATGAAATAATCTTTAAGTTTGTGGAAGAGTTGAAGAAGAGGATTGGTATAGACAACCATGCTATCTGATGTCAATTATTGAGGAAAGTATTGTGAAGGTATATTTAAAACCAAACAAGTGAGAGACAATTTACAAAAAAACAAAAGCACGTAATCGCAATAATAGAACCAAATCTAATTAATAAAATTTCCATATCCGAGTGGTACACACTAAATCTAATTAATAAATAATTAGGGCAAACAAACAACCCACCAAGTTTAGGGTTTAGGGTGTAGAAAAGCATAATTTTGGAAAGAGAGTCATGTATCTTTTAGCCGCTTCTCTACCTGCTCACGCACTCTACCCATACGCTCCTCTAGCTGCTCATCCACTCTAGCCCGTTTCTCCAGGGCCTTGAGAAAGAAGAACTCAAAGTCACCACAAATACAATTAAAAAGTAAATAATAAAGAATAATAAGGAAGCCGTACCGATTGCATCGCTTTAAATTGTATTTCTCTGGCAATGTGTTTCTTTCTCAACCTCTCTAAACGAACGTCCAACTCCATCAGGGATTGTAATTTACCATTCAGCAGATTCCTCTCTTGATCAACCTTCTCTCCTCAGGGATTGTAATTCAACATAATACTCCTTGAACTTTCTTATCCAAGCACCAGCTGCAGCAACTGATCCCAACATTACAGACGATGCACGAGTACACGGAGATATACAGTCAGTACACCTAAGCCTGTGATCACAATAGACTCCGAAAACTTTCAGAAATTTCTGAACTTTCCGATTACAAAATTTTGAACTCCTAAGAACTTAAAATTTTTAAAGACCTTAACTGAAAAATAAGATAGTTGGGTGAACATATTTATAAAAGAAAAAAAAAGGAAGTTTATGTTTGTTTTTCGATGTGGGACTCCAACTACCTAGTTCTTTCTTTGGCTTGAATATCAGCGTTCTTCTGGAGCAGGAAGTTCCCTGTGATCGCACGGGCGAGATTTCTTCACACCATCTGTGTTAGCTTTCCCAGAACTCTCAAGATTGACTCAACTTCAAGAGATCTCCCCGTCGATTTGATCAGATGGTAAGGGACTTGTCGGACCTGAAGTGGCTCTGTGTGGCAAGAACAAAGAAGCTGCTTTGAAGTTGAAGCAAAAGGGAAATAAATGCTTCTTGAGTGGTGATTATGCTAATGCGTTGGATTTCTATACTCAGGTACCTCCATCTTTGAAATTACTTCTCTATTTTGAAGCAATTGCTAGAGCTCATTACTCATTGGCTTAGATTGATAACACCTCTGCTCTGAAACCCCTTATTTGTTCACTTGTTTGTTTATTATCTGTCATTGGCATGAGGCACAGGCATTGAGAGTTGCTCCTATGGATGCACATGAGAGACAGAAATCTGTTGCCACTTCGGATGTGAATCGCTTCTGTATTGCATGTAAGTCCCATCCTTGATTTATGTGTGTACGTACCAAACGTAACAAGTTCAGTTCTTTATCAACAAATTTCATTGCTAACTGTTAGCAGGCCAATCTTGATGTAAATTTGTAATATATGACAATAAAATAATTATAGCATCATGTCAAAACTAGTCTTTAGAATCGCACTTGTAAATTGTGAGAAGACTGTCTAGTAAATGAACATAGATTTTCTCTTACACTTGTTGGAGAACAATCAGTATAATACCAAGTAACAGAATAATAAACAAAACGAAATATACTTTATATAAATATAATCAAATTAATACAACAAGAGAATAAATTACAAAATAGGAGTCTGTCCATTAGGATTAAACTATCACAAATCAAAACCTAAGCATTGTGGCTTTTATTTCAGCGAATAGTGATATGATTTCTCTGCAGAAAGTGTTTATGTGTGAGAATGATAATGTTGTCCCAAGGCCCATCTTAACATACCACTTAAATATGTATATATTTGTTGGGGTCTTTTTCGTCCGAAGGCTCATCCGGGCTTTGTTGATTCTTGGATCGCCATAGAGTCATGAATGAAGACTTCGTTGCCCCTTTTTCTACGAGTTAAGAAGAGAACTAGGCCCAAAGTATCCTGAGGAAAAAGAAAGTCCCGGGAGGAGTACTTTGTTCTTCTTCCAGCGGCTGCGTGTTTCGTGTTGACGTTTCCAACAGCTCGACGAATAGTTGAAGATGACTTGTTGATGTTGATATGAGATTATATGAGCTTGGCATGAGAGCTTGGAGTGTGGGAGCTAAAGACCCACAAGTTTAGCAAATGAGAATGCATGTGTTTGGCTTGGTGTTGGATATGTTTGAGTTTGATGTTGATAATTTGTTGTTTGTGGCTATGGCTATAGGGATTTAACTAACAGTTTCTGTAACACCCCGACTCCAATTATTTCCTATTTTAATTAAATTAAGAGAAATTATTAATTTACTCTTGGGTTGAGGGTAATTTTGGTCATTTTCTGATTCGGGAAGATTTTGGGACCACGTGGTTTGGTTGCGTAGGTGGTGTGAGACGAAAGAAATAACCGTGACAGCGGTAAGTGGCTGATGAATGGAATTTTAGAAGTTTTGGCGATCAAAACAAGCTCGATGGCGGAACTGTAAATATTTCAAGAAGAGTTTAGTAAAAAAAATCAGATTTTTCATTTTTGCCTCACTCACTCTCTCTCCGCGCGCTGACTCTTTCTCTCTCCCGCTTTCTCTCCCGACTCTCTCTTTCTCTCTTCGATTCTCTTAGCTCCGAGCAGGGAAGAAGCCGCCGCAACCGTCGGTCGTTGACTCGCCGTGACGTCCGATCACCCACCCTATTTCGGGAAAACTCCTAGATTCCGGGTTATTGGTTTCCTCTTTTCGGTGCCCGGTTGTCACCGTGACTGCGGCGGGCAGCGATTCCGGCCAGTTTTTCCGCGAGTTTGGTATGTTTTCGAACCTCTTATGCTCTAGCTGATTTTGGGGTAGGTTTGGATCGATTTTGAAGTTTGGAAGTTGATTTTGAAACCTAGGTTTTGGCCAGTTTTCAATATGAAATTCAGCCATTTGTCGTCCGAATTGGACGTTGCCATAGTTGAAAAAGATGCTCCATTCGTTGAGTAGTATCTAGGATAGGAAGGGTGGCTTGTGATTTGGAGATTTTCCGTCGCGGAAAATTTCTCACACTATGTGGAGCGTGAGCGCAAGAGCTATCGCAATGAAGTTGTTTTTTATCTTGATGAGATCCTTAGGTTGCCACGAGTGCGTAGGATTTTGCGGATCTCAATTTGGATGTCGTTTGACTATCGAACGGTTTCGCATATTGTGCTTATCCGGGTTTGATAAGTTCTAACCGTTGGATCGCTTTCCAAACTGAAGTATGTTGATCTAGGTGCTCTTAGAAACTTATACGAATTTATGATCGTGAATCGAAGCCGGATGTTCCGATTCAATAATCGAAGTTTGGGAATCGCGATAAGCGCGATTGAAGGCGATTCCCAAACCCGTAACCGACCTTAGGATATTCCTTTGGACATACACGCATCGGGAACTTGGGGATTTAAGTATTTCCTTTTGGGAATTTCTATTTTGGAAGTGCGTTATATTAATCAAGAGTTCGTATCTCGAAATAGGTACTTGATCGATCATTCGTAGTGAGCAGACCTCTCGGGGCGGGCAGCTTTGGGATTATTTGTGAGTGGACTTTGTTTTAAGCATATGCATGGTTTTATTGATAAAAGGCTTGTGCATATATTTTAAATGGTGATTTTGATTTAATATTTATCTGGTTGATGGATTTGAATATTCTTATGCGTATTGGCAATATATTTTGAGTATGGATATATTTGAGTATGATGAATATGTTTATATGAATTTTGGGATGTCTATCTATATTGCCTATGCATAGAGTATGAGAGGTTGTTGTGGTGAGATTGTGGAAAGATATGAGTTTGAGGGATGGTTGTGAGATGTATGAGTATGTTAGGTGAGTACCATTCCTTAGTTACTAGGCTTCCCAGTCGCTGCAGGCATGGTGGTTGGGGTGGGAAGGGCATGAGATCGGGTCTCACACATATCGTTCAGTGAGCGTGAACACTTCCATACATGTCGCTGACAATGCGTATGGGAAGAGTATGTATATTTCTTAGTATTATCACACACGCGTTGGCGTGTCGGGGGTGATGATCCGTCGCGCGCAGCTGCATGACTTGTTATGAGATTTGTGAGCTACACGTGGTCGTTGGCGGCGGCAGCGGTGAGCTATGAAGTTCCATCCCCGGTTGGACTACTCATCCTGGACGCTGGGTTTAGTATTAGAAATCCTGCATACTTAAACAACCCAGTTTGGATTGTTTCGTACATTAGTATGGAGAGAAGTATATATTATATTATAGTTATATATATATATATATTTATATGTGTGTGGTTACGGGTTGATAAGAGTTGCATATCTTTGGGAAATGAGTTGTGGATTTGAGATGTGGAGATGTATTGGATTTTGGGATAATGTGTTTTGAGTTTTTGGTTTCTGAATTGTGAAATTGCATGCTAGAGCATTATTTTTACATGATGGGGTTATTATGTTGATTTAAAATGTAAACTTTTTTTTGTCCACTCACATATTTCTGTTACTGCGCCCCCCAGACATAGTTGCTTTTGGAAGCGTCAAGAAAGCTAGGTTGAGCTTCAAACACTTTTCATCCGTAGATAGGATCTGTGTAAATTCCTTCTACTCAACTTTGTTGTAAACAAATCTGTTAGATGCTCGTTATCGCTTCAACAGTTGTTACTTGAGGCCGAGGCCACTTTATGTTACGTTGGTTTGTTGTATGTTAAAAGCATCTTGCTGCAGCTGGAATTTATATTATGTAAATTATGCAGGTTAAATATTGTTGGGTTTGAGCATTTTACTGAGGAGACTCTCAAAATTTTGGTAGGATGTCTTGGGTTTTAGTAAGTGGGCCCGCATCGGTGTGATGTCGGCACCAAGAGAGTCCCCCTTGTTGAAATGCAGGCGGGTCTCGCGCTTAAGATGGGAGGATGGAAGGAAAAGCTTGAGGTTTGAAGGCTTCGGTCCTTAAAGCTTGGAAGGAATGAAAAGCTTGGAGCTAGGTGATGCTTTATGGGAGTTGATGGTCACGCTGGGATGCTTGCAGCAGTGAGAGTAAAGTGTTGGCTGAAGAAAATTAGAAGTCTGCTGGAATGCTTGCAGTAGCTGAAGAAAGGTGAGTTTTCAAGGTTGTTAAGAAGCTTGCAACAACCAAGATGGGTTTCTTTTGGTTGAGAAATGCCTCCTAATTTATCGAAGGTGAAGGCTCTCCTTTATTTCCAATAGGTAAAAAGAGGTGCTGGAACCAGCCTATTTCCAATGGTTAAATGGAAGCACTCGGGCATGCTATTTTCCAGTAGGTAAAGCTAGGCATTGGAAAATGACTATTTCCTATGGGTAAAAGGAAGTGTTGGAAGTGGCTTGTTTCCAGTGGGTAATATGAAGTACTGGAAAAGGCTTGTTTCCAACGGGTAAAGCTAGGCATTTCGAAAATGACTATTTCCTATGGGTAAAAAAGAAGTGATTGAAAAAATATCTCATTTACTCACCCACATTGGAGAACTCTAAGTAATGGGCTTGGACTTTGGTGCTCCCAAGTAGCTAGCCCAAAGTCTCCATTATCCAAGAGCTTCAGTGGGCCTTGTGGACCTTCAGTAACCTCCACACCACAATCCCTCATGCAAGCCCCGTAAACCACATAACTTGGGTTCATGTGAGCTTGGTAGGTGATTGACATAGGAAAAATGTATTATTGATTTGGCATGGCATGTACACTATTTATATATTTATTTAATAAATTAATTCCCAACTACAGCTTGCTTGAATTAACGCATGACCAACATTATATGTTATATTGGGCTTTGAATGTTTTTGGGCTTCTCGTGACTTTTTTGGGCCTCAACAATATTCCAAGCCCAAACCATGATGAGGCCCACTAGGCCCATACCCTATTTAGTATTTCTAAAGTACTGGTGCTTATAAACCAAAAGGAAACAACTCCCTTCCAATGTGGGACTAAATGCAAGTGTATTTTTCCTATACAAACTCTAACAATACCCCACATTTGTATAGGAAAATTATAATGTGCATATTTGAGAGAAAACTTAGATATAACACACATCAGGAGAGGTGTCTTTTGGACTTGAACCTACCCTAGTGAATACTTATCGGATTTACTAGGTGACGCAGTGAATATAAAATCTTGAACTGTTCACCTATTGTAGTAAACCGAGACAACAAGTATCACATATGTTACATCTTAACATACCACTTATTCATACGTTTGTGTTCATTTTAATCATGAACAAATCATGGATTCATAGGAGCTTTAGAGAATTTAGCCATCTCATTCTCATAAATGCGACCCCACATTTACTCCTACATAGGTAATGTTGACTAAGAATAGTCTGGTCTATTCATCTTGATTTTAAGACATCAACATCATTAAACTTTCGTACCCTAATAGACTTCTTGCAGAAAACACACTTCTTTCCATCATAGGAATGAGATATAAGTGTGTTAGCTTATTTGAATCATGTCTAACCAGTTTGCCTATTGAACCTAGACCATGGGATCTCCAATAAGCTAGGTTAGGTTTCCGTTAGGCCGATTCATTTATTGAATTGGCTTTAAATATCCCATTCCCCTCGATGTTTGTTTGATTTGCTCTATTGTCAAGCCTTTTGTAAGCGGATCCGCAAGAATTTTGTTTTGACCTTATATAGTCAATGGAAATTATTCCATTTGAGAGCAACTGCTTGATTGTATTATGCCTTCGTCTAATATGTTTAGACTTTCCATTGTATGCATTACTTTTGGCTCTTGCTTGAACAGCCATACAACCACAATGTATACAAACAGCCGTCACAGGCTTAGGCCAAATAGGTATATCCTCCAAAAAAAATTCTAAGCCACTTGGCTTCTTCACCAGCCTTATCTAAATCTGCAAATTCCGATTCCATTGTTGATCGGGCTATACAAGTTTGTTTACTAGATTTCCAAGATATGGATGCTCCTCCTAGTGTAAAAACATATCCACTAGTGGAATTTGTTTCTAAATCATTAGTCCTGTTTGATTTAAATTTGTCTATATGAAAGGAAAAGTTTGTCTCTTGGTTTCATTTTCTTTGTGGCGTAAGTATAGTATTAGCTATCTATGCATCTGGAAGTTTGTTCAATCATTCTTGTCAACCAAACATCCATGCGTATTTCCTTTCACGTACTGTTGTATCTCATTCAGTTTGGTAGTATGGAATAACATTATGATGTTCATGCAGCTATAGTATCTACAGAATGTGGAGAGCCCTTTTTCCCCCCCTAAACCTTTCCACATTTTGAAATACCAACGTGGGACTGTAAAAACTAAGTTCTGTTTCTACAGATTGGGCAGTGGGACTGTAAGGACCGAATCAAGTTTCTAGAAGATGAATACTCATTTCGTTGTCAGCGCAGTGGTTGTTTAAAAGTAAACTTTTCTGACCTAGTCCTAAATGCTTTTCACTGGGCCAAACCGAATTGTTCTGGAATAGTCTTTCAGAGCTCTGTTGTTGACTGTGAAAAAGAGAAACTTAAGCACTTACCCAACAACATCACCTCTGGCAACATGGAGCCTCATCTTCAGGTATTGTATGTTTCGTAGAGAGTACAAATTCTCCTGACTCGCTTTAGATTTATATTCATGTAATCATTCACTTGATGTTCGCACAGGCTGAAGAGTTCATCAATCTTGATGACATCGATAGAGTGGCTCATCATATGCAAATCAATAGCGCTTTTAATATAAATCCAGGTCTCTGTTTATAATGTTGTTCTTATCGTGATCTGGAATCTTCCTCTGCAGCTGGAAATAAAGCATGGATTAGTATCATAAGGTATAACACCGTCTGAAAACTGGTTATGATCTTTCCAAATTTAGTGGGCACCTATTTCCTATGTTCACTCTGCACCTGTAAGTCTTGTGTTCAATACTTGACGGATTACAGGATGCAATAGTCTCAAAAGATGTATCGAGCACCATACTGGTGGGTGCGTTAAGTTCTCCTGGTGTGTTGAGAGGAACTTTCCATGCATATAATTGGAGCATTTTATAAGAGAGTTTGTGACCACCCTTCAGTTTTGTACGATAGAATTTATCGTCAGCGAAATTATTATGATCATTTATCACTACACGTTGTTATTATATAATTTGAATGTGCAATTTATTAGTACTAGACGCCAATATCTAATAAGTTGCTGTTATTGAACAATGTAGAAAGTGTTCAATGATTTTGGCACATATGACACTGAATTGGATCACACTTGGCTTAAAATGATTTGATCTTTGCAGGCGGAAGACAATCTTGCACAGGCATTTAACTTGGATCCACTTGATTATTGGATCCACTTGATTGGTCTGATTTGGTGAGTTGGTTATCGGCTTAGTTGTTGGCTTCTAATTGCAGAATTGCTCGGTTTTTATACATCGTGTGCATATTAAGTTGTGACCCTTCTAATCTATATTCTAATCTACCAATATCTATAGCCATCCCATGGTCTTATTGTACCTAAAAAGCTACACTTCTTCTTAACCATTTTCTCTCAACTGCTCAAGCCAACTTTGATATGATTAATTGATTTTCTTAATTTCTTTTTCCAATAAAGTAATCGTAAGTTTTTGTTCAGCGACTTTCTAACTCTTTTTTGTTTATGTAAATGAATATTATGTATTCTTGGACTTCAGTGATATTCCGTAGATGGTTCATATGTGAATTAGATTAGTGATTTGGTTGTTTGGTTGGAGAACCTGCCCTATTGGGTGGTTTTGATAAGAACTTTGGAACTTTTGGTTGGGCTAGATGCACTTGATTTTTGCAAGGTCTGTTGGAAATTTAATAATTATAATATTAATTAAATATTATAATATTTAAATTTATGGTTGAGTGAAAATATACAAGAGTCCGTTTTGCTATCAAAAGTTGTGTCTATTGATGAATACCTGATGGGTTCTATATAAACCCATTACCTTCTTCTTCACGATATAGGAGTTTTTCCCCACCCATGATATGTTAGAGTATCAATCTTCAAGCCTTCCTAAGTGTTTTGAGAGTACAAATATATAATTGGTTCGCGCCAGAGTCTTAAATTGAAGTGCTTCCTGTTGAATCCTGGGAGACGGACGCCTATAGAACTGCGAGCAGCCACAAGGAAGCCGAAATCTGTCTTTAGGACATTGCAATTGTTGCAAGCCTCAATCGCTAAAGTTGTTAGTATTTCTACTTGTGTTTGTTGATTTACATTAATTTCATGTAAATTTGTTATTGTATTTTATTATTACAATTTTGTTGAGAATTATTATTATCTTTAAATTCATATTTCATATTGTTCCGCCAACAATCTAAAGACAGATTTATTTATGGAACAATAAGAAAATATGAAAAGAATCGGAGTTCATCTTCTACAGGAAGGAAAGCTTATTTTCTATGGGAATTTTGGTGAGGCTGGTCTTCTACCAAAATGCGTGCAGTTCCCTTTGTAGAAAGGAATTGAATTCTACACTGAAGTTTAAAATGGGCCTAGTTGATATGCTTGGTGATGTATATTAAGTATACAAGGGCATAGGGACCATTGTGTCGCATCTGGAAGTAAGATTCATTCACCCACTGCATGAACGTTAACATATAATTGGACAAGACAGTAGACATAATTTCAAATGGAGATTGTCTAATCTTTTGCAAAGATTCTGTCGGTCATCAAAAGATGTTAACCGCTCATCTGGAATTTTATGGAGGCATTGGGCTTAATATTCCAGGCATGATGTTAACTGGTTCTAATGCAAGACAGTTACTTAGTGAATAGATGCATGCATGCGAAATGGCTGTGTATGTAAAGTTTGTCAAAAAAAGTTCGTTTGGCCTTATTGGAAAGTTTGTGTTTGGATCTGGAAAATAAGGTCATGGTGGAAAGGTGCAAACCGTTGCATATGCTAACTACCAAAAAAAGACAATATTTCAGTGATTTCAAATTGATATGCTTATTAGATTTGAAATCTGGAAAAACTGATGTGATGTATATGATGTCTGTATTGTATCTGTTTTGGTTCATGGATTTTGAATTCATGGATACCATGTGGAGGAAAAACAAGTTGGATTATGAGATGGACATTGTTTGGGCTTATTATAATCTACAACTTGGAAATTGCTCATTAGTTGAGGAGTCCGTCTAGTAGACAAGTAAGGTTGTAATTTTCTGGAAAATTCATTTTCTGGAAAAAAAGAGATG
Source organism: Prunus mume (assembly GCF_029339155.1). Taxonomy (NCBI): domain Eukaryota; kingdom Viridiplantae; phylum Streptophyta; class Magnoliopsida; order Rosales; family Rosaceae; genus Prunus; species Prunus mume. Next base: position 13,246 of record NW_028296558.1, read on the forward strand.
GGCTGTTGAATTACAGAAGTTTGCCAATTTGATAATTTCAAAATTAGAAGAGATATGTTCATATGAACGTATAAGTTTGGGTTGCTATTGAGATATGCAATTGGCATATTGGATTGCATATAGAAAGATTGCAAGTATTTGGTTTTTCAACTTTTCCTAAAGAAGGGAAAGCATGTCAGTGTATTGCCTATATTTGACAAACACAATTGACGAATACTTCCAAGAAGAGAAGTAGTGTTGAAATGACCAGAAACATGGTATATTTCTATGTGGGGGTAAAGCCCTATTTTGTAGAATTAAGGTTGTAATTGTGAGGTTTCAAACTATACAATGGTTTGTATGAAAGGGAAAATTTCCATTAAATGGAAATGATGAGAAAAGTGGTGGGGAGAGTAAAGTGGCTTCGAAATTTCCTAGAGGATATTCATATGTGTAACAAAATTACACAAATGATGAGAATCCGAAAATGTGGGGGTCTATTGCAAAATTGCACTAGACTTAATTGCAAAGTTCTTAAGGTATGAAAATTCATTGGTAGTTTAATAACAACCACAATTGTCAGAGAATTGTGGGGTGGCTTAACTATCTTTGTAATCTCATATTCGTGTAAGAATGGAAAAGTAATTTGCTCTTTCAAAGAGGGGGAAGTCTACTGAAGAGTTGGCAAATTACTTAGTAAGTCAAAACAAAATGCATGGAGGACTTAAAAAAAAACAACTCCACTCGAATGAATATAATTTCATAAGATGGAAATGTGCACACCCATTAGTTTATAGTCAACCTAGTGGATCCAATATTTAAAAGGTTGGACTAGAGAGTGAGTTGAGCATCGAGGGGAATGAGGTTAAAGCCAACATGTTGAATGAATCAGCCGGAAACCTAACCCAGTTGATTGGAGATCCCATGTTCTAGGTTCAATAGGCAAATTGGGCATGATTCGAAAGGTTGTTAAACACACTATACCTCATTCCTATGATGGAAGAAGTGTGCTGCTGCGAGCAAGTATAAAGGGTACTTATGTTTAATGATACTGATATTCATAAATAAGAGGAATAGGGGCATTATTCTAATCGCAGTGTCACCATGTGAGAGAAGTGGGTTTTTATGAGAACAAGATGGCTAAGTTCTCTAAAGCCTCATGAACTGGAATTGTTCAGACCAAAATGAACACAACTGTATGAACCATAATATATTAGGATTGGAGATGTGTGATTCTCTATTGTCTCAGTATTATCTGCGTGTACCTAAGTTCATTATATCCATCGTCCACCAAGTAAATCTGATAGGTATTCACTATGATAGGTTCAAGTCCAAAATACACCTCTTCAGACGCATCTCTTTTCCACCAGTACTCTCAAATTTCTTCTTAAATTTTCACTCATGTGGGGGATTGTTGGAAATTTAATAATTATAATATTAATTAAATATTATAATATTTAAATTTATGGTTGAGTGAAAATATTCAAGAGTCCGTTTTGCTATCAAAAGTTGTGTCTATTGATGAATACCTGATGGGTTCTATATAAACCCATTACCTTCTTCTTCACGATATAAGAGTTTTCCCCACCCATGATATGTTAGAGTATCAATCTTCAAGCCTTCTAAGTGTTTTGAGAGTACAAATATATAATTGGCCAGAGTCTTAAATTGAAGTGCTTCACGAGACTGATTTTTATAGAACTATGGAGAGGGCAGGCAAATCTGGTGGTATCTGTCTTAGGACATTGCAATTGTTGCAAGCCTCAATCGCTAAAGTTGTTAGTATTTCTACTTGTGTTTGTTGATTTACATTAATTTCATGTAAATTTGTTATTGTATTTTATTATTACAATTTTGTTGAGAATTATTATTATCTTTAAATTCATATTTCATATTGTTCCGCCAACAAGGTCTTCAATCTTCATAACATTTAGGCTGCTGACAAGGTTCAGAGGGTTGTATATTTAATTTAGTATATTTCTTTGGTACTACGTTCAGTTTTTATTTGAGGTTGATATCAACCTAAATGTTGTATTTAAGTCATGATCATGGTTGAATGTGATACAAACTTATAAATTTTTATACATAAGGGGAATTTGTAATTTGTTATGCACATGCCCTATACTTGATGCTTGATATTTATAAATTTTTCGTCGCAATATTTTCTTTTCGAGTACAATTTTGAATGTGATTTGGTCGATGAGAAAATATGGTGTATGGTTGAATGACCTCATTATCTTGCACATGAAATGAAAATTTGGATCCTGTAATATGTATGAATGAGAATTAATTCAGTGTAGGGCATTTACCTTGTTAGTATATGGCCCAATCTGTATGCGTGAGATCGCAAATTGCTATTATTATTTTTTTAAATAAAATAAATAAACACTTTAGACACGAATGGTTTGTGTGCAAAAGTGACACTAGTACAAAGGCAAATCACAATTTGTTCTCAATGTTGTCAGAAGAATGATATCCTTCGTGCTCAAAAGTATTGAGTTTTTAGACACGACAAAGCAAAATCGTGCCCTTTGATCAGAGGAAACTCTGTCAAATTCCTATTGAGGAAACAGACTATTCAAAAGTGGCTGCACTGTGGCATCCTCATAGGGCATAATTGAGCCTTTTGCATTAAAAAGCACGAATGATAATTGTTCCCAAACCCAGATATTGTAGTAGTGGGTGACTGCTGCCGTGGACAACATAAACCGACTGAAAGGTTTTGAGTATTCTCGATGATTTTCATTGAACAATCGTAGATAATTATATACAATGCTTTGCTTGGTGTCTACACAAAGGATTTCCTATTTTAGGCAAGAATCAAGTCTTTGAGAGACAAGGAATATATATACCAAGTCAATGAAATAAATATACAAATAAAACAGGAAATTAAATCACGTCTCATTACCGACTTTGTGATATATTTTCGTGTTATTACGGATCATACATACAAGATTTTCCATACTTTCAATTCCTTAAGAGGAGAGAGAAGCAGAGAACGTTAAAAATATAACCAGATCAGTTTGCGTGAGCATAATTACAATTTGAGTCTCCACATCTTTGAACATTGATGCATGAATTAGCATATTTGGGTTGGAATAAAGTGACATTGCTTGCAAAATCTTTTCGCTCACAATGCACTATAATTGCTGAAGGGTAAGAGAAAATCCATGTTGATTTACTAGACAGTCTTCTCCAACACCAATTACAAGTGCGATTCTAAAGATTATTTTTCGACATGATGGAATATTTATTTTATTGTCATATATATTACAAATTAACATCATCTTTACTCCTAGAGTTCTATTTCCATCAGATTATTGTTATGCTTTCCTTTATACTGAAGCAACCTTATAAAGGAATTATAATAGAATTATCTTTTCAATAACCGTTATTTTATGAGATTATTATTTTGTCACTCAAATCATTGTGGTAGGTATGGTTTTTATTGCTCCAAATTATATATGAAATAACCTTTAAGTTTGTGGAAGAATTGAAGAAGAGGATTGGTATAGATCACAATTGGCTATCTCGTATGTCAATTATTGAGAAAAGTACTGTGAATGTATATTTAAAACCAAACAAGTGAGAGACAATTTACAAAAACAAAACAGCTAATCAAATAATAGAACCAAATCTAATTAATAAAATTCATATCCGAGTCGGTACACACCAAATCTAATTAATAAACAATTAGGGCAAACAAACCACACTAAGTTTAGGGTTTAGGTGTAGGAAAGCATAATATTGGAAAGAGAGGCATTAGTTATCATCTCCATTGATTCTCCTCCTCCTCCTGCTCATTCATCAGATCCTTTAGCTGCTCCTCCGCCTCCTTTAGCAACTTCTCTACACGATTTTGCTTTGTAACCAGTGTCTCCATGGTCTTGAGAAAGAAAACTCAGAGTCACCACAAATACAATTAAAAATTTATTAAACAAAGAATAACAAGGAAGCCCTACCGATTGCATCGTTTTAAATTGTATTTCTTCGGCAATGTCTGTCTCACTCAACCTCTCTACACGAACCTCTATCTCTGTCAGGGATTGTGATTCACCATTCAGATTCCTCTCTTGATGAACCTTCTTCTCCATCAGGGATTGGAATTCAACATAATACTCCTTGAACGTTCTCATCCAAGCACCAGCTGCAGCAACTGATCCCGACATTACACACGATGCACGGGTACACGGAGATATACAGTCAGTACACCTAAGCCTGTGATCACAATAGATTCCGAAAACTTTTGGAAATTTCTGAACTTTCCTATTACAAAGTTTTGAACTCCTAAGAACTTATAAATTTTAAAGACCTTAACTGAAAAATAAGACAGTTGGATGAGCATATTTATAAAAGACAAAAAGAGGAAGTTTATGTTTGTTTTTCGATGTGGGACTCCAACTACCTAGTTCTCTTGCTTGAATCTCAGCGTTCTTCTGGAGCAGGAAGTCCCCTGATCGTGTGGGCGAGATTTCTTCACAGCATCTGCATTAGCTTTCCCAGAACTCTCAAGATGGACTCAACTTCAAGAGATCTCCCGGTCGTATTTGATCAGATGGTGAGGGACTTGTCGGACCCTGAAGTGGCTCTGCGTGGCAAGAACAAAGAAGCTGCTTTGAAGTCGAAGCAAAAGGGAAATAAGTGCTTCTTGAATGGTGATTATGCTAATGCTTTGGATTTCTATACTCAGGTACCTCCATCTTTGAAATTACTATCTCTATTTTGAAGCAATGGCTAGAGCTCATTACTCTTTGGCTTAGATTGATAACACCTCTGCTCTGAAACCCCTTATTTGTTTACTTGTTTGCTTATTATCTGTCATTGGCATGACGCACAGGCATTGAGAGTTGTTCCTATGGATGCACATGAGGACAGAAATCTGGTTGCCACTTTGGATGTGAATCGGGCTTCTGTAGTATTGCATATAAGTCCCATCCTTGATTTATGTGGGTATGTACCGAACGTAACAAGTTCAGTTCTTTATCAACAGATTTCATTGCTAACTGTTAGTGTATCTGCTATATGTAGTCTTTAGAAAATGGGTCTTCTAAGGGAGTGTTTACGAGACTGCAGTCAGGCACTTCAGATTTCTTCGAACTGTGCAAAGGTGAGATGCTCTTATTGCCTAGCGTTAAGTTGTATTTTAATGAATTAGATGCCTTTTTGACTGGAGGATAAAGGAGACAGAGAGTTACACTAGTTTTCTTCAAATTTGCTTTTCTTTTCTAAATAAAGCTAGTCATGTTAGAGAAGTTAAGTACTAGTACCTTGTAATCCATGAGCTGAACCGCACCCAACAGGATTACGATGTGTCGCCACACCAGAGAAAGGAAGGGGTATGCCTTTAACGGGTGACCTTCCTCAAGCATCCTTGGTACACACCGAAGACCCTTTTTCGATGGTATGAACAGAGACTTCTTTTATATGTGCTATCGTGTACTTCTTTTCAGTTTTGTTAGTCGCCATTACTTTGCTACCGAATTGGATAGAGAGATGTGTTCCCCTTCTATGCAGACATTCCTGATTTTCCATAGTATTCATGCCCTTCACTTTTGTTAGTCGCCATTAATCCAAGTAATTGCTACAGAATTGGATGGAGAGATGTTCCCCTTCTATGCAGACATTCCTGATACTCTATAGTTGTGGTTTGGGAAACTAAATTGTTGTGTGATCCACTGCCTTGTCTCCTTTTTTTCCTTTCAATTACCATATCTGTGCAGTGCAGATGATTGAGATCCTTTGAAGGGATGTTCTTTTTACTGTCTAATCAGAACACGTACCCCTGGAAATTTTTTGTAAAACTAAAAGTAGATATGTATCCTATAGCTTAATTTCCTTTAGTACATTCTCATCACCAAAAGGCATAAGAAAAAATCGAAGTAGAATGGTGTACCATCTTCATTTCACAAGTTGCTGAAGAGGAATTATTTCTTTAAACTTGTTACCTTCGAAGCTCAAGTTGTATTCAAGCATTGTTGAAGGAAAAGTGTGAACCTCCCAACATAATTTCACCACCCCTAATTAATTAATGGGGTTTTATTATTTTAGGTTCGACTCATTCGAGACGCAAGTCTCCTAATTACAATCCCTTGCTACAAGGAAAAACCCTTTGATTCCATCATAAAGAAACAGAACGTGTGTGTTTGGTTTTGCGGCTGCTCCGAAGTCCAACCTCAGAGTGCTTACGTATCCCCTTATGGGAATCAAGTCACTCGTAGTTCAAGGATTTGCAATGAATAGATGACTCATCGCAAAGGGGGAATTCGAATTAGTTAGATTGAAGAGTGTTTGAGTGAATTTAGCTTGAATAAACCAGGGATTCGATATGGAATTGTGTTTGGGATGGTTGCACTTAGATTGAATCTCTAGATTGCCTACATACCCTTTCAAAGAGATCAAATCAACGTAGTTCGGGATTTGGGAAGTAATGGGTAAGTGTGGCCCACTAATTGAGAATTCGTGTCTTTATGACATTTTGGGAATTTTCATAGGTGGATGACCCATGGGAATAATTGGAAATTAATGGGTAAGTGTGGCCCACTAATTGAGAATTTCTGTTTGAGAGATTTGGATTTAATCTCATTAGAATTTTCATGGGTAGATGACCCCTGAAAAATTGGATGGTTTTGTACACTTTCGTTGTTGTCAATGTCCAAGAAAAATAATGAGTAATTTTAATTATCCCATTAATTTTTCCTAAAAATTGACAATTGCATTTGGGAAAGTGTTTTGGCAAAATTTGGTTAAGATAAACCAGAGATTTAAATTTGGTTGCGGTTGAGTCTATTGGGATGTTAGACTACCTACGTACTCTTGACGAGATCAAACCGACGTAGTTCCAAGATTTGGAAATTAATGGGTAAGTGTGGCCCAATAATTTAGAATTGGTGTCTTTGAGACGATTTGAAGATTTTCATAGGTAGATGACCTATGGGAAAAATTAGAAACTAATGAGTAAGTGTGGCCCAATAATTTAGAATTGGTGTCTTTGAGACGATTTGAAGATTTTCATAGGTAGATGACCTATGGGAAAAATTAGAAATTAATGGGTAAATGTGGCCCAATAATTTAGAATTTGTGTTTGAGATATTTGAATTTAATCTCATTGAAATTTGCATGGGTAGATGACCCATGGGAAAAAGTTTGGAATGGTTTTGTAACATTTTTATTGTCAATGTCAAAGAAAACTAATGGGCAATTTTGATAAACCCATTAATTTAATTTGATCATTAATACTGCATTTGTATCCCAACATGATTTTGGGGACTTGAAAGACTTCATGAGTCTTGGTCTAAGTAGGGCTTGCACAGTGACAGTTGAGGATGAATCTTGGAGCAAACCATTAGTTGTTTTCAACTGGACTTGTAAGCAAAGCATGAGGCACTTCTGTTTTGCCTTGAGCTTTTATGCTTCCGGCGTCACTGACTTGGTTACTGTTTCCTCGGTTATCAAATTTGGCTTCCATGCCGCTTGAGTCACTCTGTCTGGCTAAGTGCTAACTTTTTGGATTGCAAGAGAAAGTAAGAGAGTAGCCATGACTTGTGCCTTTCTAAATTTCATCATTTTCCTATAACAAAATCATGTGGTCTCTCTTGAAATAAAAGAATGGCAGATATTTTTTTCATATGGGAACACAGAGAATGGTGAGAGGCTCTAAACAATGTCATGTTACTCTTTAGGCAGAGGAAGACAAATGTGCGAATAATTTGTCATTCCCCATAATGGCCCACCAGCGAAATTGGTAATGCATGGCTTGGCTTCATATCACAATGCACAATAAGTATTGCATCACGTTCAGCCTCTGTAAAATATTCAAAGAATTTTGAGAGTACAACCGCTTATCGAGGCTCCCATTTGGCATCTCCACGGGCTTCTATTTTCTTCTGTTTACATTCAGCAAAACATAGTAAACCAAAGGCCTTGCTTTGCTCTAGCTGGTCCCCTCAAAGCTTGGTGCCATTAACAAGTGTCTTTTAATTTTATCAAGACACCCAAGGATAAAAATCCTTCTCCCAGTGAAGCATGGATAAGCCATATTATTCCTTGTTGGATTGGAAGACCTTGGAGCGATAAGAACCACCTTTTTCGAGTAGAATTAATCCACAATAATTTATTTTAAAAGGCATATGTGCAAGTGACGTGGAGCCAACTGGGGTGACTTTAGGATTTTCCTTGTCAACTGGGGTGACTTTAGGATTTTCCTTTGCAAGTGACGTGGAGCCAAAAGAAACAAAGTCCCTTGTTGTCTTTTGCTATAACATCCCAAGGTTAATAACCAAAGAGATATCAGACCAAAAAAAAAATAATAATAACCAAAGAGATAATTGGCAGGAAATAGTTCCACTTTGTTTCTCCTTGCTCATCGCTAGCTACATACAAAGAGCACAAAAGAAACCTCTTGCTTTTCACGTGGTGAGACACCAGTATAGTTTTCTCTATGCTTTAACTGTTATTTTATCTTCAGCAGAGCGACAAATTCCCATCAGCTTGGGTCGGTGGGTCGGTGCTTTCTCATAGCAAAAACCTTTCTTCTTCTGTTTTTTTTATATTTTTAATCTTTGATTCTTTCAGTTTGATTTATTTTTTGTTTGCTGTCCATCACATGACGAACGTCATTGAACGAGCTTTGGCTTTTGTGGCACAACAACGAGAGGAACTTAGAGAACTCTAGGATTTCCTCTACGCCTTTTCCAGAGAGTTGTGCACCAGTTTCGATTTTTTTTTTTTATGGTTTACCCAACATGGCAAACAATCCTCACTGATTGCTGGAAAATTGGAGGTCGAACATATCTTGAAAACATTTAGTCGGAGCTGCCTGTTGGAAAGGACGATGCCATAAAGTATGATGATTTCAATGCCATAAAGTATGATGATTTCAATCATCATGGAAGGCAATCTTCCCCTGTTGGTTGTGAACTAGATACATCGATGGAATCATTTGAGCGGAGCCAAGCCTCAGAGAGATTCTTAACTTTGTTTATGATGATTGAAATCATCATAGCCAAGAATCTGTTGGTGGTGGACCGAAAACATCGATGGAATCATTTGAGCGGAGCCAAGCCTTGGAGAGATTCTTAACTTTGTTTATGATGATTTCAATCATCATAGCCAAGAATCTCTGTGGATTGATCAAACAAACTGGGTGCAGAACGTATCCTCGGAAATACTTGAGCGAAGCTGTCCCTTTGAAAGATTCCTAGGGACCCTTGCGTTGAATGAAACCTGCAGTCTTGAGCAAAAAACCAGAAAATTGTGCCATGAAACTAATTTCTTTTACCTTGAAATGGCCTTTCCCTTTCTGAAGTGTGCTTGCTAATTTTTCCTTCATGCGGCTGTTCTCCTTTCTGCTCCTTTTCTTTCCTGCGGCTGTTCTCCTCTCTGCGTTCCTCTTTCTTTTTTCCTTCCTTTTTGCTTCTCGGCGTCATGCCTCTTATACAGGCTATATTATGACGAGTTTGAATTCAAGCTGATGACCACTTGTCAACTGAGATACTTATCTCTTGGTGTTTCATATCCACTGAAATTCATCTATTTTTTTTTCTTGATAAGATTGCAGGGACAAAAATTTCAATTCTATCCCAAGTCAAATTCCTGGCTGATTGCTTTTCTGAAAATTTCCCGTTCAACAAGTATCATTTGTCCATCTTTTTTCAATAATACATATTGTTAAGGCCCAAAAATCCAAGGACTAGGCCCAAGTTTATTCCTAGCCTAGTACAAATAAATTGATCGCAAAAGGGACCCAATTGGGACGCAAGAGAAATCGTGGGATGCCTCTATATAAGTCGTGGACCATGCGTCACGCCAAGCAAGCATGCACAAAAGGACCAAAAATGCACCGGCTTTATAAATTCACGATTCACCAACCTACCCGATACTACTTGACCCGCTCATAGCTTATTGCGGTACAATAAAACCCAAGCACAAGCATGTTAAATAAACACACAACATCATTCTAATACCAAGTCATGCTACAAGCTTAAGTGGACTCAAGCCACGTAATTACCCGGCCACTGACTTTGGAGAAGGTTGTGGCATGGAAGGAACAATGCATCAGGGCCCATTGAGGGTACAAGGAACAAAAGGTTTAGGCCACTGGAGCACTAAAACTCAAGCCCGCTTCCTCAGGCCCGAACACATGGGTTAGCATGAGAGATGGGAAAAAAAGTTATCCAAATGCCTTAGGAGGACATCTAGTAGTCTGCTATAACACTTAGACAAGCCCACATCAATAAAATGCCACAAATTAAATAAGCTATTCCCAGCACCTTGACAAAACCCATTAAACGCTAGAAATAATATGCTAATAACTCAATATTGTACATACAAGCCCAGCCCAGCGACTTGTGACAAATCTGGCATCGTGTTTCACCCTTGTCAGAACTCCAAGATGGTCAATGAAGAGCCATGGCAGGGACCGAAGGAAATCCATGAATGTAGGAAGAATACCCATCGGACAAAAGACTCTACCCATCTCCTTTTCCACTATAAGCTCAATTTTGAAAACCAAGAAGGAAAGCAGGTGTCGCCTCACCCTCATGAGGAGGTCCAGCCACACAAAACCCTTGGAACCCCAAAGGGCTCCTTACCCATGCACCTTGGATAAGAAAATTTCACCAAATAGGATCGAGTGGAAAGAAGCAATGAAAAAGGGAGAAGGAGGTTAGATAAAATTAGGATTCTTTGTGCCTATAAAAGGGAGCTTCCTCTACCCAGTAAGACATCCATCCAGGGGCCTGACCAAGCTTTGTCAAGCAACTGGGAATTTACTCAAGTCACCCAATCTTTTTATTCAGTTGTTTTTCTTCTTTCCCTGAGATAAGAACCTTCTTAAATTTCCTCTGCCCCATTTAAACCTTTGTTCTCTGTAAGAAACGCATGTCCGTGACAGATCCGCCCAAATTCTTCAAATCCGGATGAATCTCGTGGAAGTCCCGCATCACACCAATGCCGAGCTCACTCACTAAAACTGTAGTCTCCTTTTTCAAAAAGGAATAAGGGCACAAGACTTTCTATCCGAAATTTCGGCAGAGTCAGTAAATTGAACATTCCCCAAATTTCAACCTGCACAAAATTCACAATTAATAACACCAATCGGCAGCATGCACAAGATAATTTCATGCAATTCACAAACTCGGCCTCCAGCCTTCAAATAATTCGTAACCAAGTTAGCAACAAGGTCCTTAAGCCAAATAGTACCTTAAACAAAGCAAAAATAAATTCACACGCACTTACGAATGCCAAATGCAATTTCCATCATCTACTTCCCAAATATCCATCATACGAAGTTTTAACCTCCTAACACGATTGCATCTCATTTTTAACCCAAATTTCAGGACCAACGACAAGGTCCAAACCAATCTCGATAAAACAACATGAAAAGAGTTTAGTCTGCGACTGCACCTAGGCACTACCCTAGGCTGCCAACTTACCCTTACTGAAGGATCAAGCCACACTTAGTTCTTTCCACAGAAATCCCAGGTTCCAATAACATACAAACCATTACAGCCATACCAATTCATACATTCTAGAATTACTCCATTCCCTTTTTAATTTAAATCACAACTCACCAAACACAATCTTTTTCAAACCTCTTTCTATTAATCACATAATCTCCACATACGCCGGAAAATCCAACGCCACGTATGGGGTCTATCAACACACCGGAAAATCCTACGCCACGTGTGACCTCTCATATCATATTACATAATCTCTCCATACGCCGGAAAATTCAACGCCACATATGGGGTCTGTCAACATGCTGGAAAATCCTACGCCACGTGTGACCTCTTATCTCATATTACATAATCTCCCCATACGCCGAAAAATTCAACGTCCACGTATGGGGTCTGTCCTCACACCGGAAAATCCTACGCCACGTGGGACCTAACAATCACATAATCTCCCCATACGGCAGGAACATCCAACGCCACGTATGAGGTCTGTCAACATATCAAAAAATCATACGCCACGTGTGACCTATCATCTCATGGTACATGATGGTACTTATACCGTGTAATCAAACATCTTTATATCTTTACAATATATATATATATATAAATTTCCAATATTGCATAAACCTCAACCACAATACAACATATGTTAATCCCCAATTTAAAACAATAAAATAATATTCTAATCCCACATAGTCAACATAACTCAACTAACAATCAAGACCTGTCTCTACAGTCATTTTAATCCTTTTGGGAAGGTGAAACAACCCCGGGAGACTCACGGTCAACCAAGGGTCAAACTACCCAAACTTGGTCAAATAGGCCCGCTGGTCTACACCTCTGTTCTTCAATCTGAATGTTCCTATGTGTTCTATAAGGCTTAGGACACGTGCTGCAAGTTTGGTCCAGATCGGACGGTCGGATCGCTCACGATCGGACGTTACTATAACCCTAACCCTAGGGTTGGCATTTCCGAGTATCCGACTTCGCTTTTGTTTGTCCGTCGAAATCTCGCGGCCCTGTGCTCCGGCCGAGGGGATGCGCCACAACACGTGACGCCCTTCTTTGGATGCGGGTGCGGTTGTGCGTGGCATGCCAGACGGCACCGTACGCCGAGATGATGATGAGGTTCGGGTAGAAGATTGTTTAAATGTTGCGCTCTGTTGCGTTTGACTCCTAATTAAACGATTGTGGCTGAGTGAGGAACGATCTCGGCCGTCAGAGTTCACGGCCGAGCTACAAGGCGCTTTAGTAGTGGTGTTGGTGGCGGATTTTAGGTTTCGGCCGTGCTTAGAGAGCGACGGTCGTATGATATATGGGGTGAGTGAGGCGATAACAGAGATGGTGCTCCGGCGCCTTGAAAATCAAGGGTCGTATGATATATTGATGGATGGATTTTCCTTCAAGTCTACCACTACTCCTAAGAAAGCGAATAAAGGTATTGAAAGTGCATTACAGGAAAATATAATTTGCTCCGTGGGAGGCTTTTGGTTTTGGTGTTTAAACCCTTTGAACGTAGTCCCGAGCTTAGTATTTATAGGAGTCCTAGAGGGACACTCGAGGTGACAAGACTCTGTGGTGAGACTCGACCGGGCAAGTGGGTAGTCAACGGCATTTTGGATCGTGAAGTATGGTGGTATGGGGTTGAGAAGCATGGTGGTGTGACCTCCATAAATCTCACAGGCAAATCTCGGCCACCGCCTTGATCATGGGTTCTGCCCCCATGGCCGTGGGAACACATTTAATGCCACTGGTGGTTGATGATCCACCCTAAGTCGTAAGATTACTTGTGAGAATGTCGCGCCTCTTACCACCCCGATTCCCATCGCCAAATCCGACTTCACTGCGCACTCAATGCTTCTTGTGACTAGTGGGTTTTGCTGCAAAGTCGAGACATTACTTCATTTAATGGAATGCGTGGGCCTCGAGGCCATGCGATTCAACCATGCGCTTTTTCGACCGTGTTTTGCGCCTTCGGCCTCGATCTTCAAAACTATGGTCGCGAGGCCGAGGATTCTCCCTTTGCAGCTTTTCTTTTGCTCTTAGGAGGGCGAAATGCTTGCGAAACGCTAGGCACTGTGTGGTAGGGAAGTCCCTTCAATCAATTCATGACCGTGCTTTATTAGGCACAAATGGTTTACGATTCGTTGAATCCTACACGATCCTATGAATGTCCAGATTAACTTATAATAAATTCAAAACAATCCAACGGTCAAAACCTATCGAACCTGGATGACGCGCAATAGGCGATATCCGTTCAAGACTCAAACGATATCCAAATTGGAATCCGAGCACACCTACGCACTCATGGGGACCAAGAGATTACATCGAGACACAATGCCCACGCCAGCAGCGCATGGGTGTCCAAAGCGATAACCCATCGCCAAAAACTCAAAAATCACTGCTCAAGGCTCTTACCCTAGGCGTAACACCCTATTTGGAACCATTTTTGTTCTTGGACATACCCCAAAAATGACCGGAAGTGGCCGGAATCGCGATCCCAAAAATGGCCGAAATCCAATTCGAAAATCAAACAATCTAGGCTCAAAATTGATACAATCCTACCCAACCATCAGCTAGATTATGAAGAAATGATGAATTTCCATACCTTGATCACCAAAAATGGCGGTCGGAGGAGAGAGATTGGAGCCGGCGAAGTTTTGAGTGGAAACCGCCTAAAACTCACGTCCTCCGGGTGGAGCGCGGCCGATGTCGGGGAAGGGGCCGAGCCGTCCTTTTGCAGTCGTCCCGATGCAGCCGTGGCGTGGCCGATGGGAGATTCAAGAAGAGAGGAGCTGCGGTCGCCAGGGAAGAGATAGCACATGGGGAAGAGAGAGAGAGAGATAGAGAAATCTGATTTTTATCAAACCCTTTTCGCCAAAATTATAGCTATGCCACTAAGGTTATTTTGATCATATCTCTCTCAAGCAAACTCCAATTCGAGCCCACTACGTGTCTATGGACTCATCTCACCGTGCTCTACGCAATGGTACAGTCGAAATTCCCAAATTCCTTCCTAGTAAAAAAGTCAACTTTAAACCTAATAAAATATTCTAAGGCAAAATGGTCTTTTATCCGAATAACATAATACTTACCAATTTATTTAGGACCGGGTCATTACACATGCTTCTCTCTCTCTCTCTCTCTCTCAAATTGCTAAACTTGTGAAAGCTTAGCTCCCATGCCACAAGCTCCTCAAGCCAAGTTACTCATCAATTTATTATGTTTATTTGGCTATTGGTGAAAAGAACCTAAGAGTGTTTTTCTAAAGTTTCATCAAACTCTTCAAAAACTCTTTTGGGAGCCGGGCCTCGAACTCAGGCACTTGGGGAATTTTGTTCGCTTTTCCTCTTACTGCAGTCCAAGCCCATTATTGCTGGAACAAAAGACCCCTATACATATAAACGTGTTCAGTACACGTCTTAAAGACTCGAAAAAATTCACTTTAAAAAAAAAACAAATGTAAAATACTCGTATTGTATATGTACTTAAGTATTTATTATGTTTAATACACATATTTTTTACAAAAATAAGACACACAAAATTAAGGTATTATACAAATAATTCTCACATACTATTGAATAAAAATAATATATATTAAAAAAATTATATTGAAGTATTATATAGTGGCTGAAACAAGCAAATTAATATTTATAAGGTATAAACTAATTCACCTAGGAGGGTCCTTTTTTCTTAATTTTTTTTGTAATTAAATACTATAGTCGCGCAACTATATCTTATAAATGTAATATATTTAAATCGTATAATGAAGCTATACTGACACGTGGCGCAAAAACCCTCTTTTAAAAAAAATAGCATAGTCGGTCGCATATACTCGATTTTTAGACATGTGGGCAACTAGGCGATATGCAGCTTCTCTGTTTTTATTTCATAAATAATATTATGTTTTAATTTTTTTAATAAATATTATAGCCAATCGGCTATACTCTCTCTCTCTTTCTCTCTCTCTATATATATATATTGATATCCTTTTTTCCTTTTAAATTTTTTCCAAGATTTTCGTTTATCGATAAGAGTAGTTTAAAGCAATATCTATTATTACTAGGCTAATACCTGAGTCTCTATTGTTCTCTTTTCATTTTTCACTTTTCCAGAACATTATCCATTTAAATAGTATAGCCGCACGGTTATACGTGGTTTTATTAATGATTCTAAACCCTCCCAAGCAGGCTATAGCTTGTTATCACTCACAAAGTACCAATCTCCAGGATGTGTCAACGTGACCGTTTTGTTTCCCCGTGTATATGATTTCACAACATTGGTTGTGTTGCAACTCTCAAAGCTTTCTTTGCTCACTTGACTAACTATTAGATGATGAGTATTGGAACCCTGCAACCAGAAATAAACACAAAACAAAACAAAAATTAAAGACAACAAGTTGCTTAATTCAATAAGAATTAATGTATAGTATAAATTTTACTTGCATAGAATATCGCCAACGTTAAATTTTTTGTCATTGGACCATGTACTGAGGTCAGTGCTTATGTCCCAGCCAGAGATGTCCCCACATTGTATGTTGTAGCAGAGCATGTCAATGCAAATCCAAGGACAGCAAGACCAAAAACAAGAACTGGAAGCAGCTTTCCCATTTCAATGGAGAATGAGAATGTACTGTAAGATGAGATAAAACATAAGAGGGGGATTTCATTTTATAGATTTATATGTTTGAGGATTTCCTATTATTAGATGTCCTAACTTCAACTGTGAGAATGTCTTGCATTCTTGATCAATTCAGAGTACATATATTGTTCCTCAAAAGCAAGTTGGTGAGCAGTTAAACACCTCCAACTCGAAACCTCCATTTTGCTGACTTTGTCAACAATATATATGCTTGTTTTCTTTGTACAAGAAATTCTGATTTTTTGACGATCAAAACCCTAATTGGGAATCAATCTTAATTGCATTGAACTAAACAGAGCTAGGGTTGGGGTTGATTGGAGGAAAGAGAGAAATAGAGGGAGTGGCAAGTATGTAAACTAGTGAAGGAGGGAGGGTCAAATTTGTAATTCACTCTATTTAGAACGTATAGCCGCCCGGCTATACTATTTGTACTATTTAAATATAATATTCGAATATATTTAAAATGAAGAGACGGTGGTTGTCTTCCAGTCTTCGAGGATCGAAGCTAACTAAATCATAGTGCTTGAGTATGATTCAATTTCAATGGTGCCCAACCAAAGTCACAAGCCATCTGTAAGCTCTTTCAAGGAAAACCCATATTTCAGGCTTTAGCTAGCACTTGCTAGTTACCAGTGTACTGGGTTGAAACTTACATGCAACCCAAAAACTTAAAAGAACGTAAACTTGGTTGCAGCCAAATAAGTTCTAATTAGCTTCTCTATTCTCTATAGAACATAACATGGCAGAAACTACTGTTGGTTTTGTTTTAGAAAAGGTTGCTGATGTTCTCGCTCAAATCGAATTTTCCAAAAATGTTCGGCCACAAATATAGCGGCTGAGAGAAGATCTACACAAGTGGATGCAGTGCGTCTTAAAAGATACAGATGCAAAGCAAGTAGATGATATACAGGTGCATAATTGGGTTTCCAATATCAGAAACGTTGCTTATAATGCTGAAGATCTCATCGACACATATATCCTCAAAATGGAGTCCTATAAGAAATGGCACTTTGTTAAGAAATATGCTTTCACTCTGAAAGCGCATTGCAAGATTGGAAATGGCCTTGCAGCTATCCACACAAGAATCTCTGACATTTTCCTTCAGTCGTGAAGCATATGGCATCAAAAATATTGGAGAAGGAACAAATCATGCCAATGAAAGGCTACGGAAGCTGCGGCGATCACGAGGAGTTGATCCTGGAGGATCAATGGTGAGCTCAATAGTAGGCATGGGAGGATCCATTGATCCTCTAGGCTTGCAAGAATTGCAATGCCCTAAATTGAAGCACTTCAATTTAAGACTCTGGCGAACCAATTATATATTTGTACTCTCAAGACACTTAGAAAGGAAACTTGAAGACTGATACTCTAACATAGCACGAGTGGGGAAAAATCCCTTGTTTGTGAAGAAGAAGGTAATGGGTTTATATAGAACCCATCAGTTTTCCATCAATATAGACGCAACTTTTGATAGCAAAAGATGCTTCTATAGTTGATAACTGCATTCAACAAAGCAAATGCTTTTGAATGCTAACAAATAATATCAATTGCATTTGAAACAATGCAATTGTTCGAGCAAAACTGACTTTTGTATTTTTTTACTCAACCATAAATTTAAATATTATAATTATTTAATTTCCAACAATCCCCCACTTGATCAGAAGAACATTTGAGAGTATTGGCAGCAATGAACTTTTGGACTTGAACCTATTATTAGTGAATATTCAAACTTGGTGACGCATTAGAGGTATAATGTACTTGAGTGTTCACCGCAATAGTAAACCGAGACAATAGGAATCCCAGTCTCCGATCCTAGCAATGTTTATGTTTACAGTGTGTTATGTTTTTGACAATTCCCGGTAAATTCATGAGAGCTTTAGAGAACTTAGCTGTGTGGCTAATTGTTCTTACACTTACAATTAAGCTCCTGTAACACTCCCGGTAATGTTGTCTCCAAATTTCTCCTCATGTTTTGTTACATAATAAACCCATATTTACCCGTGGGATAAGTATTTTAGTCATTTCCCTTGTTTGTCTTGGCCCCTTTCCTTACCTCAAACGGCGTCGCCTAGTACACATAGTGCTTTTGGCGCGAGCGCTCTGTGTTTGTTCTAGAAAGTGATCGAATGAAACTCAGTGCCATTAAATATTTGAAAAGAGATTTTTGATAAAAAGACAGATATTACCCTTTCTCTCTCTCTCTCTAAACGACATCTATCTACTCTAATGACCTCCAACGTCTCGAAATTATTGGAAAATCCTCCGCCAACAAAAGTCAACATATTGGGGCGTATGATTTTGTGCCAGTGAAACTAACTGCCCCATCGGGGCATTGATTCCAAAAATGACTGTCGATTTTATAAGTACCCGCCAGCTTCCTCTGCTCTTCAAATTGCCAGCTTGAGAAAGAAAACGAGATGAGTTCGCCTAAAAAATCATTGAGTCGAAAGGCTCTTTCGCAACCACTTCAGCATCTGCAGCTCCTCATGTCCGAGACCGCCATTTACCTCCATCACGGAGCAATCCAGGTAAGCCCAGAAGAAACCCTTTCCTCATAGATCTAGCTGATGATCGACGGTGGGTTTCGATTAAATTTTGCAGCCGTGGGACCGGTCCTCTGATTTTTGAGTTAGGTTCGCGGTTTCTGAACCCAAGTTCCTAGAACGGCTCCATGGCATTCCGTCGCTTTTGGATAATTAACAAAGTTCCAAATGTCTTTTAGGGTGGAATCTGAGCCAGTTTTGAACTTCAGTTACGTTTGGAATCCAGGAGCGTGGGAAGGAAAAGAATTTGGGTCAAAAGACTGCTATTATTCATGGCTGGAAATGATTCCAATTTGGGTTTGGGTTCAACATCCTACGATATTGTGAAAAGCTGGTTCTAAAGGTTCGGACCATTGGATTAACTCCAATTTAATATATTGTGATCTTTCCTAGGAATTGTACCATTCGTGTATAGCGAGTCCATGAAATGCATTTAGGGTTTTAGTAACCGATCGTGCGAGTTCTGTATTCAACCAGGAGCCCTACAACATGGAATGGATCGAATTTGAGGTCGTGGGCCCAGGGTTTCTGCCCGTTTACCAAGGTTGGGTAGTTTGACCGGGTTGTCCGTGACGACTAGAGTCGGGTATTACCTGGCAGACTTACAGAATAAGACCGTAGGTATGCATGAACTGCTCTGTTTGATTACAAAAGTTAAGTGTGGGTTAATTCTGGGATTTCTTTAGCTACTTTTAGGTGTTTTAACTGAAAACTGATGCAAGCTTGTTTTAAATTAAAAAGGGATATCCCTCTAGTTTGAAGTTGCTATACTCCTTTGTCCCCGGGATTTGCAGCCAACGTCCGTGATGGTAGCTTTGGGAAACCCGCGTTGGCTCTCTCTTGGCTGCTGGCCAAAGCTAACAGCCTTTAATCTCATGAAATGTAGTCAGCCCAAAGCACTGAACAGCAGATGGCTGTGATAATCGAATGTAGAATTCGGCTTGCCCAACGACAAAAATCTGTAGAGATTTTTATCTATAGACATTGTGACATGACTTACCCGTTATGAGGGGTGACTATATTATGTTGAGTACCGCTGTCTTATTAGAGAGGAGTGGATTAATATTGTGTCCATAGCTTAACGTTGCAGTTGTGGCTTGCCATGTGATAAGTGTTGCACAATGAGGTAAGAAAGCCGTCGTGACTGATAGGTAAGTGATGCGATGTTTTGGAATACTAGTGCGCCCCTCCTATGAGGGGTGATGTTATTGTGTATAAATTTCATCTTTGAGGATAGGCGTGTTTCTATTTTGGATTTTATCAGTGGGCCGGGCCGGCACGCCCGACCCGACTTATCTTATGTGACTTGCATTTGTGAGTTTCATGGATAAATCCTAGAATTATGAATTTAGTATGGATGGATTTGACTTTGCACCGTGTGGCTTGAATGAGGCAGCCCGGGTGAAACCTGAGCTTTTGTTAGTAAGGTTGAAGACCTCGTTGTTGGTCAAAACTTGGTTGAGCATGACTTTCTATTAGTTTAATTGGTACTTTGATGTAAGTCCTCTGGTCTCACCGATTGTCGTCAAATTACTAACTGAGATGCATTGTCCAGTTACAATGGGAAAGCAACTAGTCCTGTTTGATTTAAGTTATTTGTCTATATGAAGGCCGGAGGTCGATTGTTTTGGAATTGCATGAAATTTATTTGTGGCGTATAAAAATGTATTTCATGCGGGTGGAAATTTTTGGGGAGTTATAAAGGGAGAATCTGCCAATTTTGAAAGTCAGACCTCAGACTACTATTGATTCAAAAGGAGGTTAAGCTCATGTGACATCGGGGTCGTTTCCTGATGGGTTGGGAAAAATGGTGGCGGTGCCATTTATCTCTCATAGGTGATACTCCTGATTTGTTTCTTCTCTTATCTAACAAATACTGTTCCAGTCAGTTACACTGCTTTTTTCCATAATTGTCTTGAACTCTGTTTATTAAGTAGGAATTATGTGTGACACTGACATATGTGATAATTATGTAAAACTTCTTGTGTTGATATGCGTTTAACTTCAGTTGATGCTCAACTCACTCTCTAGAAATTATGCCCTTTGACCCTGTGTGTCATCCTTTTTGTTACTTTCATTAGGTCGGGGTAGGTCAAGCTATCCATGCATCTGGAAGTCTGTTCAATCATTCTTGTCAGCCAAACATCCATGCGTATTTCCTTTCACGTACTGCTGTATCTCATTCAGTTTGGTAGTATGGAATAACATTATGATGTTCATGCGGCTATAGTATCTACAGAATGTAGAGAGCCCTTTTCCCCCTAAACCTTCCCACATTTTGAAATACCAACGTGGGACTGTAAAAACTAAGTTTTGTTTCTACAGATTGGGCAGTGGGACTGTAAGGACCGAATCAAGTTTCTGGAAGATGAATACTCATTTCGTTGTCAGTGCAGTGGTTGTTTAAAAGTAAATTTTTCTGACCTAGTCCTAAATGCTTTTCACTGTGTCAAACCGAATTGTTCTGGCATAGTCTTTCAGAGCTCTGTTGTTGACTGTGAAAAAGAGGAACTTAAGCACTTACCCAACAACATCACCGCTGGCAACATGGAGCCTCATCTTCAGGTATTGTATGTTTCCTAGGATTGGGTTTATTTATAAATTTGTACAAATTTTCCTGTGTGGCAAGAACTCGATCTTGATTTATATTCATGTAATCATTCACTTGATGTTCGCACAAGCTGAAGAGTTCATCAATCTTGATGACATCGATAGAGTGGCTCATCATATGCAAATCAATAGCGTTTTCCATAAAAATCCAGGCCTCTGTTTATAATGTTGTTCTTATCGTGATCTGGAATCTTCCCCTGCAGCTGCAAATAAAGCATGGATTAGTATCAGAAGGTACAACACTGTCTGAAAACTGGTTCTGATCTTTCCAAATTTAGTGGGCACCTATTTCCTATGTTCACTCTGCACTGTAAGTCTTGTGTTCAATACTTGACAGATTACAGGATGCAATAGTCTCAAAAGATGTATCTAGCACCATACTGGTGGGTGCGTTAAGTTCTCTTGGTGTGCTGAGATCAACTTTCCATGCATATAATAGGAGCATTTCAGAAGAGAGTTTGTGACCACCCTTCAGTTTTGTACAATAGAATTTATCGTCAGCGAAATTATTATGATCATTTATCACTACACTTTGTTATTATTTGGGAGCTACTTTGTCATTATTTATATAATTTGAATGTGCAATTTATAAGTACTAGACGCCAATATCTAATAAGTTGCTGTTATTGAACAACGTAGAAAGTGTTCAATGATTTTGGCACATATATATGACACTGAATTGGATCACACTTGACTTAAAATGATTTGATCTTTGCAGGCGGAAGACAATCTTGCACAGGCATTTTGTTTCCTCGGAAAATTGCAACCTGCAATGGAACACTGTAAAGCATCAATCGAGGGAAAACTCTTGTTGTGCACAAGTTACTTCATCTTGAACTTTTTACATTTGTGTTGATTAGATCTGATTCATAGATGAGACATGGATACCTCACTAGTCACTTGGTGTACTTGTTTAGTACATAAATAACTCCAAATGATGTTTTAATGTTGTTTCACATTGACAATTGGCAGATCCTGGAGAAGCTCTATAATCCTAATCACATTGTCATTGGATATGAACTTGTGAAGGTCTCGTCTATTCAGTTATCCTTGGGTGACTGTGCTGCCGTGGACAACTGAAAGGCTTTGAATATTCTCGATGATTTTCATCGAACAATCGTGTGTGATGTATAATATTACTACCTGAAAATTAGATAGTTAAATTCAAGAAATAAACTTGCAAGCGCACAAGGTTAATGCAATATAGCCAATGCAAGTACAAGGTCGTTCCCACAGAGATTGAATAAATTCTCAAGTTGTTGTGAATTATGAACTAATTTAAATCCTAAATTACTCTAGACACCCTAATTAATAAACTTAAAACTAATGACTCAACTAAAACTTAATAAAGGAGTTTTGAAAGTCGGTTTTGAAAGATTTTCTTTGAAAGAACGTTGAAAACAAGAAAATTAAAAGACAAGATAATGAAGAAAAACATGAACTAAATAAGTTTGTGAAAGATTTTAAAGAAGCTTACCAAGACAACAATTTCACCACAATTCCTCTTATCCAAACCTTAGCATGCATACTATCAAAATTCCCAAGTTATGTTGATGATTAGTTCTCCAAGATTATGACTAACTCTTTTCACAGCAATTAACCACTTCTTCTTACATGCAATTTATCCTTGGCGTGAGGCATAAATATAAACATATAAAAAGACCTTAGGTTCAATGAGAACTTCACACAATCACACGAGTATGGTGTTTACCTTAGGCGCATTCATGAATTTAATCACAAGAAGCAAAACTCATATTAGGCATGGCGTATACCCTAACATGCATCAAATTACTTAACCAAAAACCTAGATGGTAGCTAAGCATCAAGATCATTAGTTAAGAAAATAAGCACAGTGATTAAATTTCAACAACATGGAAATTCTAATAGCATGACATAACTAAGCTTTGAATAATTAGAAAAGGGTTACATTGTGTCTTAGTAAAAGAAAATTAGTTACTCATAATCATGGTAACAAAGCAAAAATGAAACATGGAGAAAGAGATGAGAAAAACCCTTAGAGTTTAGAGGCACGGTGGCTCTTCCTTGCTCCAAGGTTGAAGTCTGAAATTTCTCGTGTCTCTTGAGCCCCCACGACCTCCCCTCTTAAAAGAACCTAAAACCTAGTTAGAATGGGCCTAAACAAGTGGCCTTACATGAAGACTGGATTTCCAAGTCAGTTCCTAACTGGAAAAGGTAATTAAAACTAAGTTTCCTAAAACCTCCAGGAAACTGCACGTGATCCTCATTGCGAATGCGATTTGGACACCTTTCTGACTTCCAAATATTGCGTACGACCAGTCTTTGGAAAGCTCTGGACGTCTTCTTTTCATCCATATATCATGTGCCTCAATCCGATGTCGTATGAGTGAGTTGTGGCCAAAATACCCCTGCTGACTCAGTATTCTCCGGGAATTGATTTTTGCTGAATTGTCTAATTAAAAATGGGCACCTTAGCAGTCTTCAAAAATTATGAAAATATTCATGGATAAACTTCAAGGATGCTGTCTCCCATCTCCAATTGGAATCATGTCGAACTCTATTACGATGAATATTTGGCGAATTTATTCATTCCGTGGCTCATAAGCTGAAAAACAGGAAATAACTAAACTCAGCATCTTTAGTCCAAATTAATTCACAAAACTAAGTAAAAAGGATATAAAATCATGTGAAATTATGAACATATCAGTGTGATAATTATATACAATGATTTCCTTGGTGTCTACCCAAAGGATTTCCTATTCTAGGCAAGAATCAAGTCCTTGATGAGAAACAAGGAATATATATAGGAAATCAACGAAATAAATACAAATAAAACAAGAAACTAAATCACGTCTCATTACCGACCTTGTGATATATTTTTGTGTTATTACGGATCATACATACAAGAATTTCCCATACTTTCAATTCCTTAAGATGAGAGAGAAGCAGACCTCTTCTTTGAAGGACCGACAAAAATGATTCAGTCCGGCAAGTTTTTGGACTTCTTGCCCACCCAAATACTGTTGAGAATGTTAAAAACATAACCTGATCAGTTTGCGGGAGCATAATTACAATTTGAGTCTCCACATCTTTGAACATTGATGCATGATTAGCATATTTGGGTTGGAATAAAGCATGCATTGCTTGCAAAATATTTTCGTTCACAATAAACGCAGTAATTGCTGAAGGGTAAGAGAAAATCCCTGTTGATTTACTCCAACGCCATTTAGAAGTGCAATTTTAAAGACTATTTTTCGAGATGATGAAATATTTATTTTATTGTCATATATATTACAAATTAACATCAAGATTGGCCTGCTTGGTTTTTGGAACTTTCTACCAATTCGTGCACCAGTTCATCTTTACTCCTACAGTTCTATTTCCATCAGATTGTTATGCTTTCCTTTATACTGAAGCAACCGTATAAACGAATTATAATAGAATTATCTTTTCAATAACCGTTATTTTATGAGATTATTATTTTGTCACTCAAATCATTGTGGTACGGTTTTTATTGCTCCAAATTATATATGAAATAATCTTTAAGTTTGTGGAAGAGTTGAAGAAGAGGATTGGTATAGATTACCATCGGCTATCTCGGAATGTCAATTATTGAGGAAAGTATTGTGAAGGTATATTTAAAACCAAACAAGTAGAGACAATTTACAAAAAAACAAAAGCACGTAATCGCAATAATAGAACCAAATCTAATTAATAAAATTTCCATATCCGAGTGGTACACACTAAATCTAATTAATAAATAATTAGGGCAAACAAACAACCCACCAAGTTTAGGGTTTAGGGTTTAGGGTGTAGAAAAGCATAATTTTGGAAAGAGAGTCATGTATCTTTTAGCCCCTTCTCTACCTGCTCACGCACTCTACCTATATGCTCCTCTAGCTGCTCAGCCACTCTAGCCTTTTTCTCCAGGGCCTCGAGAAAGAAGAACTCAAAGTCACCACAAATACAATTAAAAATTAAATAATAAAGAATAATAAGGAAGCCATACCGATTGCATCGCTTTAAAGTGTATTTCTCTGGCAATGTGTTTCTCTCTCAACCTCTCTAAACGAACCTCCAACTCCATCAGGGATTGTAATTTACCATTCAGCAGATTCCTCTCTTGATCAACCTTCTTCTCCCTCAGGGATTGTAATTCAACATAATACTCCTTGAACTTTCTTATCCAAGCACCAGCTGCAGCAACTGATCCCAACATTACAGACGATGCACGAGTACACGGAGATATACAGTCAGTACACCTAAGCCTGTGATCACAATAGACTCCGAAAACTTTCAGAAATTTCTGAACTTTCCGATTACAAAATTTTGAACTCCTAAGAACTTAAAATTTTTAAAGACCTTAACTGAAAAATAAGATAGTTGGGTGAACATATTTATAAAAGAAAAAAGAGGAAGTTTATGTTTGTTTTTCGATGTGGGACTCCAACTACCTAGTTCTTTCTTGGGCTTGAATATCAGCGTTCTTCTGGAGCAGGAAGTTCCCTGTGATCGCACGGGCGAGATTTCTTCACACCATCTGTGTTAGCTTTCCCAGAACTCTCAAGATTGACTCAACTTCAAGAGATCTCCCCGTCGTATTTGATCAGATGGTAAGGGACTTGGCGGACCCTGAACTGGCTCTGTGTGGCAAGAACAAAGAAGCTGCTTTGAAGTTGAAGCAAAAGGGAAATAAATGCTTCTTGAGTGGTGATTATGCTAATGCTTTGGATTTCTATACTCAGGTACCTCCATCTTTGAAATTACTTCTCTATTTTGAAGCAATTGCTAGAGCTCATTACTCATTGGCTTAGATTGATAACACCTCTGCTCTGAAACCCCTTATTTGTTCACTTGTTTGTTTATTATCTGTCATTGGCATGAGGCACAGGCATTGAGAGTTGCTCCTATGGATGCACATGAGGACAGAAATCTGGTTGCCACTTCGGATGTGAATCGGGCTTCTGTATTGCATGTAAGTCCCATCCTTGATTTATGTGTGTACGTACCAAACGTAACAAGTTCAGTTCTTTATCAACAAATTTCATTGCTAACTGTTAGCAGGCCAATCTTGATGTAAATTTGTAATATATGACAATAAAATAATTATAGCATCATGTCAAAAAATAGTCTTTAGAATCGCACTTGTAAATTGTGTGGGAGAAGACTGTCTAGTAAATGAACATAGATTTTCTCTTACACTTGTTGGAGAACAATCAGTATAATACCAAGTAACAGAATAATAAACAAAACGAAATATACTTTATATAAATATAATCAAATTAATACAACAGTAGAATAAATTACAAAATAGGTGAGTCTTCAAAACCGTCTTGTGCCACATCAGGGCCCACTACTAAAAATCTACCAAAATGCTCTCCGTTGTAAAAAACCTATTTAACAATATTTACAAATAGATATATCTCAATCAACAATATAAGCATAACAGAGCATCTACAAATTTGTTTACAACAAGGCTTTGATTTGGAGCTAGCGAATGCTATGAAATAGTGTGAGTGGACAAAAATGTTTGAATTTTAAATCAACATAATAACCCCACCATGTATATGATTTTATCAAAAACTCAAAAACTCAAAACACATTATCCCAAAGTCAATACATCTCCACATCTCAAATCCACAACTCATTTCAAAGAATGCAACTCTTATCAACCTGTAAACACTCATATATATATATAACTATAATATAATATATTCTTCTCTCCATACTAATGTACCGGAAACAATCCAACCGGGATTGTTAGTCGTACGCAGGATTTTAACCAACACTAACCTGCGCCCGGGAGCAGGGGCGGAACTGGGGACCGCAACTCCACACGTGTAGCTCCACAAATTTCATAACAAGTCCTTACAGCAGATCGCTGCAGGCAGACAGTATCATCACCCATCGCCAGCGTGTGAGATACTTTAAGCAATATACATACTCTTCCCATCGATAATGTGTGAGACCATCTCATGGCCTTCCACCCCACGTCCCAACTAGGGAATGGTACCCATCTTAACATACCACTTAAATATTTGTCATACTCTATACATAGTATATAGTCAACCCCAAAATCCATATCAACATATTCATCATATTAAATGGCTTAATATATTATGTTCAGCTTGTTCAAAACCGTCTTTTCTTCCGCGGCTTTTGAAGTTCTCTCATCTCCCCAAAATAATGAGCTCCTCCTTTTTCAAAACTCAATTTCTCAACCAAACCTAGCAGAAGCTTGAGGTTGAGGATCAAAGAAAATGGTGCTCGAATCGCCCGAACGAGCAATGGAGATTTTAGGTAAAAACCGGTAATTCGCTTTTGGCTTGAGATTGTAGAGGACAACGTGATTCTTGGATCGCCACATACTTTGAGACGTTTCCAGTGATGACTCAAATACATACCCATACTCAAAATATATTGCCAATACGCATAAGAATATTCAAATCCATCAACCCAATAATTATTAAATCAAAATCACCATTTAAAATATATGCAGACTTCGTTGCCCCTTTCGAGGGTCCTCTTCTTGAATGATGAGTTAGCCTTGATTAATATAACGCACTTCAAAACTAGGCCCAAGTGCGCTACGCCCAAAGGAATCCTAAGGTCGAGTCTTGGGAATCGGATTCCCTAAACTTCAAATTATTGAATCGGACATCCGGGCCTCCGATTCAGAAATTCCTATAGGTTTCTAAGAGTACCCAACATACTTCAGGGAAACGATCCAACGGTTAGAACTTATCGAACCCGTAACTTGCGAAATGTTCTAGTCAAACGACATCTTGAGATCCGCAAAATCCTACGCACTCAGTGACCAGGATCTCATCAAGGCTGCATGTTTCGTGTTCAATCCTAGATACTACTCGACATCTTTTTCCAACTACGGCAACGCCCAATTTCCACATTGAACCTAACTTCCAGTGAATCTAAAATGCAAACGATCTCGAGCTCATAAATGGATGAGAAACCTCACCTTACCCATCGGAAATGGTTGGAGGATAAGTTCTATCAATTTTCTGAAGATGAAATGGAACTTGTACGTGATTGGTGAAACGTGGAGGGAAATCACAGGAAGGCGGGAGAGAAAGTTGATCTTCTAATATTTATCTGGCCAGAGCTTGTTTGATCTTTTGATCAAAACTATTAAATCTCGATGAGGTTCTTGTGCATCTTCGGATAAGAAAATGACCAAAATTACCCTTAACCCAAGCTTGGAGTCGTGGGAGTCTGTCCATTAGGATTAAACTATCACAAATCAAAACCTAAGCATTGTGGCTTTGATTTCTAGCGAATAGTGATATGATTTCTCTCAGGAAGTGTTTATGTGTGAGAATGATAATGTTGTCCCAAGGCCCATCTTAAGACCCAAGGCTCATCCGGGCAAGTTTAATGCAGTTAGCGAGAACTAGGCCCAAAGTGAGAGAAGAAAGTCCCGGGGGAGTACAGTGCATGTGTTTGGCCAACAGCTCGACGAATTGGTGTTGTTGATGATATGTTTGAGTTGGCATGATGGAGTGTGGGAGCTTGCAAATGATAATTTGTTGATGTTTAATTTGTGGCTTTGTGGCTATGGCTATAGGGATTTAAGAGTTTCAAGAGGGGAGGATGGAAGGAAAATCTTGAGGTTTGAAGGCTTTGGTGTTTAAAGCTTGGAATGAAGGAAAAGCTTGGAGCTAGGTGATGCTTTATGGGAGTTGATGGCTGCTGGGATGCTTGCAGCAGTAGAGTGAGGGAGTGTTGGCTGAAGAAAAATTAGAAGTGCTAGGAATGCTTGCAGTAGCTGAAGAAAGGTGAGTTTTCATGGTTGTTAAGAAGCTTGCAACAACCAAGATGGGTTTCTTTTGGATGAGAAATGCCTCCTAATTTATCGAAGGTGAAGGCTCTCCTTTATTTCCAATAGGTAAAAAGAGGTGCTGGAACCAGCCTATTTCTAATGGTTAAATGGAAGCACTCGGCATGCTATTTTCCAATAGGTAAAGCTAGGCATTGGAAAATGACTATTTCCTATGGGTAAAAGGAAGTGTTGGAAGTGGCTTGTTTCTAGTGGGTAATAGGAAGTCTGGAAAAGGCTTGTTTCCAACAGGTAAAGCTAGGCATTTGGAAAATGACTATTTCCTATGGGTAAAAAGAAGTGATTGAAAAAATATCTCATTTACTCACCCACATTGGAGAACTCTAAGTAATGGGCTTGGACTTTGGTGCTCCCAAGTATCTAGCCCAAAGTCTCCATTATCCAAGGGCTTCAGTGGGCCTTGTGGACCTTCGTAACCTTCCACACCACAATCCCTCATGCAAGCCCCGTAAACTATGACTTGGGTTCATGTGAGCTTGGTAGGTGATTGACATAGGAAAAATGTATTATTGATTTGGCATGGCATGTACACTATTTATATATTTATTTAATAAATTAATTCCCAAATACAGCTTGAATTAACGCATGACCAACATTATATGTTATATTGGGCTTTGAATGTTTTTGGGCTTCTCGTGACTTTTTTGGGCCTCAACAATATTCCAAGTCCAAACCATGATGAAGCCCACTAGGCCCATACCCTATTTAGTATTTCTAAAGTACTGGTGCTTATAAACCAAAAGGAAACAACTCCCTTCCAATTGGGACTAAATGCAAGTGTATTTTTCCTATATAAACTCTAACAATACCCCACATTTGTATAGGAAAATTATAATGTGCATATTTGAGAGAAAACTTAGATATAACACACATCAGGAGAGGTGTCTTTTGGACTTGAACCTACCCTAGTGAATACTTATCGGATTTACTAGGTGACGCAGTGAATATAAAATCTTGAACTGCTCACCTATTGTAGTAAACCGAGACAACAAGTATCACATATGTTACATCTTAACATACCACTTATTCATACGTTTGTGTTCATTTTGGTCATGAACAAATCATGGATTCATAGGAGCTTTAGAGAATTTAGCCATCTCATTCTCATAAATGCGACCCCACATTTACTCATACATAGGTAATGTTGACTAAGAATAGTCTGGTCTATTCATCTTGATTTTAAGACATCAACATCATTAAACTTTCGTACCCTAATAGACTTCTTGCAGAAAACACACTTCTTTCCATCATAGGAATGAGATATAAGTGTGTTAGCTTATTTGAATCATGTCTAACCAGTTTGCCTATTGAACCTAGACCATGGGATCTCCAATAAGCTAGGTTAGGTTTCCGTTAGGCCGATTCATTTATTGAATTGGCTTTAAATATCCCATTCCCCTCGATGTTTGTTTGATTTGCTCTCTTGTCAAGCCTTTTGTAAGCGGATCTGCAAGATTTTGTTTTGACCTTATATAGTCAATGGAAATTATTCCATTTGAGAGCAACTGCTTGATTGTATTATGCCTTCGTCTAATATGTTTAGACTTTCCATTGTATGCATTACTTTTGGCTCTTGCTTGAATAGCCATACAACCACAATGTATACAAACATCCATCACAGGCTTAGGCCAAATAGGTATATCCTCCAAAAAAATTCTAAGCCATTTGGCTTCTTCACCAGCCTTATCTAAATCTGCAAATTCCGATTCCATGTTGATCGGGCTATACAAGTTTGTTTACTAGATTTCCAAGATATGGACGCTCCTCCTAGTGTAAAAACATATCCACTAGTGGAATTTGTTTCTAAATCATTAGTCCTGTTTGATTTAAATTTGTCTATATGAAAGGAAAAGTTTGGCTTGGTTTCATTTTCTTTGTGGCGTAAGTATAGTATTAGCTATCTATGCATCTGGAAGTTTGTTCAATCATTCTTGTCAACCAAACATCCATGCGTATTTCCTTTCACGTACTGTTGTATCTCATTCAGTTCGGTAGTATGGAATAACATTATGATGTTCATGCAGCTATAGTATCTACAGAATGTGGAGAGCCCTTTTTCCCCCTAAACCTTTCCACATTTTGAAATACCAACGTGGGACTGTAAAAACTAAGTTTTGTTTCTACAGATTGGGCAGTGGGACTGTAAGGACCGAATCAAGTTTCTAGAAGATGAATACTCATTTCGTTGTCAGCGCAGTGGTTGTTTAAAAGTAAACTTTTCTGACCTAGTCCTAAATGCTTTTCACTGGGCCAAACCGAATTGTTCTGGCATAGTCTTTCAGAGCTCTGTTGTTGACTGTGAAAAAGAGAAACTTAAGCACTTACCCAACAACATCACCTCTGGCAACATGGAGCCTCATCTTCAGGTATTGTATGTTTCGTAGAAAGTACAAATTCTCCTGACTCGCTTTAGATTTATATTCATGTAATCATTCACTTGATGTTCGCACAGGCTGAAGAGTTCATCAATCTTGATGACATCGATAGAGTGGCTCATCATATGCAAATCAATAGCGTTTCTAATATAAATCCAGGCCTCTGTTTATAATGTTGTTCTTATCGTGATCTGGAATCTTCCTCTGCAGCTGGAAATAAAGCATGGATTAGTATCATAAGGTATAACACCGTCTGAAAACTGGTTATGATCTTTCCAAATTTAGTGGGCACCTATTTCCTATGTTCACTCTGCACCTGTAAGTCTTGTGTTCAATACTTGACGGATTACAGGATGCAATAGTCTCAAAAGATGTATCGAGCACCATACTGGTGGGTGCGTTAAGTTCTCTTGGTGTGTTGAGAGGAACTTTCCATGCATATAATTGGAGCATTGCATAAGAGAGTTTGTGACCACCCTTCAGTTTTGTACGATAGAATTTATCGTCAGCGAAATTATTATGATCATTTATCACTACACGTTGTTATTATATAATTTGAATGTGCAATTTATTAGTACTAGACGCCAATATCTAATAAGTTGCTGTTATTGAACAATGTAGAAAGTGTTCAATGATTTTGGCACATATGACACTGAATTGGATCACACTTGACTTAAAATGATTTGATCTTTGCAGGCGGAAGACAATCTTGCACAGGCATTTAACTTGGATCCACTTGATTATTGGATCCACATTGGTCTGATTTGGTGAGTTGGTTATCTTGTGTAACTTGGTTATCGGCTTGTTGTTGGCTTCTATTGCAGAATTGCTCGGTTTTTATACATCGTGTGCATATTAAGTTGTGATCTATGGGTCTTATTGTACCTAAAAAGCTACACTTCTTAACCATTTTCTCTCAACTGCTCAAGCCAACTTTGATATGATTAATTGATTTTCTTAATTTCTTTTTCCAATAAAGTAATCGTAAGTTTTTGTTCAGCGACTTTCTAACTCTTTTTTGTTTATGTAAATGAATATTATGTATTCTTGGACTTCAGTGATATTCCGTAGATGGTTCATATGTGAATTAGATTAGTGATTTGGTTGTTTGGTTGTTTGGTTGTTTGGTTGGAGAACCTGCCCTATTGGGTGGTTTTGATAAGAACTTTGGAACTTTTGGTTGGGCCACTTGATTTTGGCAAGGTCTGGCTGCTGACAAGGTTCAGAGGGTTGTATATTTAATTTAGTATATTTCTTTGGTACTACGTTCAGTTTTTATTTGAGGTTGATATCAACCTAAATGTTCATGATCATGGCTGAATGTGATACAAACTTATAAATTTTTATACATAAGGGGAATTTCGCCCTATACTGGATGCTTGATATTTATAAATTTTTCGTCAATATTTTCTTTTCGAGTACAATGAATGTGATTTTGTCGATGAGAAAATGTGGTGTATGGTTGAATTACCTCATTATCTTGCACATGAAATGAAAATTTGGATCCTGTAATATGTATGAATGAGAATTAATTCAGTGTAGGGCATTTACCTTGTTAGTATATGGCCCAATCTGTATGCGTGAGATCGCAAATTGCTATTTTATTTTATTTTAAATAAAATAAATAAACACTTTAGACACGAATGGTTTGTGTGCAAAAGTGACACTAGTACAAAGGCAAATCACAATTTGTTCTCAATGTTGTCAGAAGAATGATATCCTTCGTGCTCAAAAGTATTGAGTTTTTAGACACGACAAAGCAAAATCGTGCCCTTTGATCAGAGGAAACTCTGTCAAATTCCTATTGAGGAAACAGACTATTCAAAAGTGGCTGCACTGTGGCCATCCTCATAGGGCACAAATAATTGAGCCTTTTATTAAAAAGCACGAATGATAATTGTTCCCAAACCCAGATATTGTAGTAGTGGGTGACTGCTGCCGTGGACAGCATAAACCGACTGAAAGGTTTTGAGTATTCTCGATGATTTTCATTGAACAATCGTGTGATAATTATATACAATGCTTTGCTTGGTGTCTACACAAAGGATTTCCTATTTTAGGCAAGAATCAAGTCTTTGAGAGACAAGGAATATATATACCAAGTCAATGAAATAAATATACAAATAAAACAGGAAATTAAATCACGTCTCATTACCGACCTTGTGATATATTTTCGTGTTATTACGGATCATACATACAAGATTTTCCCATACTTTCAATTCCTTAAGAGGAGAGAGAAGCAGAGAACGTTAAAAATATAACCAGATCAGTTTGCGTGAGCATAATTACAATTTGAGTCTCCACATCTTTGAACATTGATGCATGAATTAGCATATTTGGGTTGGAATAAAGCGTGTGACATTGCTTGCAAAATCTTTTCGTTCACAATGCACGCAGTAATTGCTGACGGGTAAGAGAAAATCCATGTTGATTTACTAGACAGTCTTCTCCAACGCCAATTACAAGTGCGATTCTAAAGATTATTTTTCGACATGATGGAATATTTATTTTATTGTCATATATATTACAAATTAACATCATCTTTACTCCTAGAGTTCAGTTTCCATCAGATTGTTATGCTTTCCTTTATACTGAAGCAACCTTATAAAGGAATTATAATAGAATTATCTTTTCAATAACCGTTATTTTATGAGATTATTATTTTGTCACTCAAATCATTGTGGTAGATACGGTTTTTATTGCTCCAAATTATATATGAAATAACCTTTAAGTTTGTGGAAGAATTGAATAAGAGGATTGGTATAGATTACAATTGGCTATCTCGTATGTCAATTATTGAGAAAAGTACTGTGAATGTATATTTAAAACCAAACAAGTGAGAGACAATTTACAAAAAAACAAAAACAGGTAATCGCAACAATAGAACCAAATCTAATTAATAAAATTCCCATATCCGAGTCGGTACACACCAAATCTAATTAATAAACAATTAGGGCAAACAAACAACCCACTAAGTTTAGGGTTTAGGGTGTAGGAAAGCATAATATTGGAAAGAGAGGCATTAGTTATCATTTCTCCATTGGATTCTCCTCCTCCTTCTCCTGCTCATTCATCAGATCCTTTACCTCCTCTAGCAACTTCTCTACCTGCTTTTGCTTTGTAACCAGTGTCTCCATGGTCTTGAGAAAGAAAACTCAGAGTCACCACAAATACAATTAAAAATTTATTAAACAAAGAATAACAAGGAAGCCCTACCGATTGCATCGTTTTAAGTTGTATTTCTTCGGCAATGTCTGTCTCACTCAACCTCTCTACACGAACCTCTATCTCTGTCAGGGATTGTGATTCACCATTCAGATTCCTCTCTTGATGAACCTTCTTCTCCCTCAGGGATTGGAATTCAACATAATACTCCTTGAACTTTCTCATCCAAGCACCAGCTGCAGCAACTGATCCCGACATTACACACGATGCACGGGTACACGGAGATATACAGTCAGTACACCTAAGCCTGTGATCACAATAGATTCCGAAAACTTTTGGAAAATTCTGAACTTTCCTATTACAAAGTTTTGAACTCCTAAGAACTTATAAATTTTAAAGACCTTAACTGAAAAATAAGACAGTTGGATGAGCATATTTATAAAAGACAAAAAGAGGAAGTTTATGTTTGTTTTTCGATGTGGGACTCCAACTACCTAGTTCTCTTGCTTGAATCTCAGCGTTCTTCTGGAGCAGGAAGTCCCCTGCGATCGCGTGGGCGAGATTTCTTCACAGCATCTGCATTAGCTTTCCCAGAACTCTCAAGATTGACTCAACTTCAAGAGATCTCCCGGTCGTATTTGATCAGATGGTGAGGGACTTGTCGGACCCTGAAGTGTCTCTGCGTGGCAAGAACAAAGAAGCTGCTTTGAAGTCGAAGCAAAAGGGAAATAAGTGCTTCTTGAATGGTGATTATGCTAATGCTTTGGATTTCTATACTCAGGTACCTCCATCTTTGAAATTACTTCTCTATTTTGAAGCAATGGCTAGAGCTCATTACTCTTTGGCTTAGATATTGATAACACCTCTGCTCTGAAACCCCTTATTTGTTTACTTGTTTGCTTATTATCTATCATTGGCATGACGCACAGGCATTGAGAGTTGTTCCTATGGATGCACATGAGGACAGAAATCTGGTTGCCACTTTGGATGTGAATCGGGCTTCTGTATTGCATATAAGTCCCATCCTTGATTTATGTGGGTATGTACCGAACGTAACAAGTTCAGTTCTTTATCAACAGATTTCATTGCTAACTGTTAGTGTATCTGCTATATGTAGTCTTTAGAAAATGGGTCTTCTAAGGGAGTGTTTACGAGACTGCAGTCAGGCACTTCAGATTTCTTCGAACTGTGCAAAGGTGAGATGCTCTTATTGCCTAGCGTTAAGTTGTATTTTAATGAATTAGATGCCTTTTTGACTGGAGGATAAAGGAGACAGAGAGTTACACTAGTTTTCTTCAAATTTGCTTTTCTTTTCTAAATAAAGCTAGTCATGTTAGAGAAGTTAAGTACTAGTACCTTGTAATCCATGAGCTGAACCGCACCCAACAGGATTACGATGTGTCGCCACACCAGAGAAAGGAAGGGGTATGCCTTTAACGGGTGACCTTCCTCAAGCATCCTTGGTACACACCGAAGACCCTTTTTCGATGGTATGAACAGAGACTTCTTTTATATGTGCTATCGTGTACTTCTTTTCAGTTTTGTTAGTCGCCATTACTTTGCTACCGAATTGGATAGAGAGATGTGTTCCCCTTCTATGCAGACATTCCTGATTTTCCATAGTATTCATGCCCTTCACTTTTGTTAGTCGCCATTAATCCAAGTAATTGCTACAGAATTGGATGGAGAGATGTTCCCCTTCTATGCAGACATTCCTGATACTCTATAGTTGTGGTTTGGGAAACTAAATTGTTGTGTGATCCACTGCCTTGTCTCCTTTTTTTCCTTTCAATTAGCATATCTGTGCAGTACAGATGATTGAGATCCTTTGAAGGGATGTTCTTTTTACTGTCTAATCAGAACACGTACCCCTGGAAAAAAATTTGTGAAACTAAAAGTAGATATGTATCCTATAGCTTAATTTCCTTTAGTACATTCTCATCATCAAAAGGCATAAGAAAAAATCGAAGCAGAATGGTGTACCATCTTCATTTCACAAGTTGCTGAAGAGGAATTATTTCTTTAAACTTGTTACCTTCGAAGCTCAAGTTGTATTCAAGCATTGTTGAAGGAAAAGTGTGAACCTCCCAACATAATTTCACCACCCCTAATTAATTAATGGGGTTTTATTATTTTAGGTTCGACTCATTCGAGA
>NW_028296559.1:0-50000 GCF_029339155.1 Prunus mume
ACATATATATATATATATATATATACTTATACATATACCTTTGTTCTTATTTGTCGGTGAGGATCCTTCTTCGCTCGCGGTACCAACAGGCACGCGTTTTAGGTGTTAGCAGTTTAAGAAAAAGAGAAGGGAGTTGAGTGAGTTTGGGTATTAGTAAGCTATTATGGGATACAGATTTTAACTTAGTTTTAATGGATTACATACGAGTATATTGGGTTTCAATTGCATGTTTTCTGCATCATTTTCCAAATGGTGGGGCTATATGTTGTTTACAAACATAATAAAACTTTATTTTTGTCCACTCACAAGTTTTCTGTTTTGAGTTAAGTCGCCTTCCAGACAATCTTTATCTATTTTTATTTACGTAGGTTTAAATGTGTTTGATAGGTTTAAATGGGAAGTCCCTTTTTTTAGGGGAGACTTTGCCGAAATTTCGGTAGAAAGTCTTGTCCCTCTTTCCCTTGACTTGGAAAAAAGACTATAACGTTAGTAAGTGAGCCCGACATCAGTTTGATGTTGGAAATACCACAAGATCCATCATGGATTCCGAGGAATTCGGGACAGGTCTTATCAATTTTATTTACATTTAAGTTTATTGACCTTTTAGTCGTTTTAATAGGAGATAAACTTGTTTTTCCAAAAACTCACCAACTGGCCTAACTCACATATGTGATATATCCTCTCTCTTTTTTTTTTTTTTTTTTTTTCAAATGCTCTTTGGTATTTTGTAAGATGGATTCTATTTACATTCAATATCTGTCTTCAAAACCCTATCTAAAAGTTTTATAAAAAGTTGAAAATCTTGCACCTCTTCATAATTATTATAATGTGGGTAGATTTCAAGTGAGTTCGGGGTTAAAGATTTAGAACTTAGAGGAGGTAAAATGACAGTTGATGTGTTGGTGGTATGCAGTTTGGGTGTTCAAGAAATCGATTTTTTGTTTTCGAAGTTAGTAAACCCTTTTATGATAAGTTTACAAATGGGTATTGTTGCGATTTTATTTTGAAGTTTTTTGATGGGTGTCGAGAAACATGTATCCCCCCATCCTCTAATTTTCTCAATCGCTCTTGTACACCCCAATTTTTAAAAACCCAAAAAAAAAAATTGAGGTTTTACATTATTTCTTCTCTCTCTCTCTCTCTCTCTCTCTCTCTCTCGCATGATACCCGATCGGGCTTGTCTCTGCGTACCAATAACCACCAAAACTATCGAAGCAAGTTCAAGTTGCGTCGAAGAGTTGGAGTTGTTGCACCACCAAAATTGATAGGGTTTATGTTTCACAATTTTTTTTCCTTTTATTTTGTTTCATTTTGGGGATTAGGGTTTCTAATTTTCTGATTTAAAATTTGCTTTTTTCTGATCTTAAAAATAGTTTGGAGTTCAATGCCAAACAAGTTTTTAGATCTTACAATTACTATTTGAAAACTCATGGTTTTTTTTTTTTTTTAAAGTTAAAAATTTATAAAAAAATAATCATAGTTTTTTAGTTTACTATTTTGGGTAGGATACCAAACATGACAACTTCTACTATTATTGCCATTTTCTATAATGGGCCCATGGGGAATGTTGGTTGACGGCCAGCTTAGGTTGGGCCAATTGGATTTTATGGGCTGGCCCAATTCAACTGAGGTTGGGTCACAATAGTCGGCCAGCAATTTATGCATGGAGAATCACTACTACAAAAGTGAAAAAGACGACCAGAAAAAGACGACGTTTGAAGAAAAAACCGTCGTTGTATTTAAAAAGACGACGGTAACAAAAAACCGTCGTGGATAAGTGACTTAAACAACTAAAAAACGGAGGTACTGTTGAAATTTTTTTTTATAACGACAACACAAATAAAAAGCGTCGTCTTATTAAAAAGTTTTTTCGAGTTAAAATCGACCAAAGAACAACGACAGCAGGTATGACAAGCGTCGTCTTTTAAAAATCAAGTGCCATTTTTTTGGTAAAGACATGGTTGTTTTGAAAGAATTGTCGTCTATTATATGTAAAGATGATGGTTTTTTTTTAAAAAAATGGTGGTCTATTATGAAGTAAAGACGACCTTTAAAAAAAAAAAAAAGGGTTGTCTATTATATGTAAAGATGATAGTTTGTTTAAAAAAGGGTCGTCTATTATGAAGCAAAGATGACGGTTTGTTCTGGAAAAAGGGTCGTCTATTATATGTAAAGATATATGTAACTAGTATGGGGCTGTTACATTCAATAAAGGGCTACCAAATAATGTTTTCAAGAGGCATGTAACTAGTATGGGGCTGTTATCCGGTTTTGATGCATAAAAACAGTGGAAGTAGACGGGACGTAAGGAATTTGCGCTTTGTCGTCCGAGCTCGATTGAGGTCCATGATATCTTTCTGAAAAGGGAATGAAGCCAAGAATCGACTCAAAGCTTTGCGCTGACATAAAAAACCGTCGTCTTTACTTTCAACTCTTTAAATGCATTTTTGGAAGGCTAAAAGACCTCAAATGGCCAAAAACCACCATATGTCAGTGCAAAGCTTTGAGTCCGATTCTGGCTT
This sequence comes from Prunus mume, assembly GCF_029339155.1. Taxonomy (NCBI): domain Eukaryota; kingdom Viridiplantae; phylum Streptophyta; class Magnoliopsida; order Rosales; family Rosaceae; genus Prunus; species Prunus mume. The sequence continues at coordinate 2,523 of NW_028296559.1, forward strand.
CATTCCCTTTTCGAAAGGTATCATGGACCTCAATCAGAGCTCGGACGACAAAACTGCAAATTCTTGCTACGTCCCTTCTGCTTCCATTGTTTTATGAAGTAAAGACGACGGTTTTTTTTAAAAAGGGTCTTCTATTTTATGTAAAGATGACGGTTTTTTTTTAAAAAGGGTCATCTATTATATGTAAAGATGACGATCTTTTTTTAAAAAGCGTCGTCTTTTAAAACACGCTAAAAAATGGCCACTTAAGTGAATTCGCGCTTGACAAATTTTCAAATTTTCACCCGTCTTTGAAAACCTTATCTCTCATTAACAAGCGTCGTCTTTTAAAACACGCTAAAAAAATGCTACTTAAACTTAAGTGAATTCGCGTTCGCAAATTTTCAGATTTTCCCCCGTCTCTGAAAACCTTATCTCTCCCTCCTTGAAACCCTCCTGCACTCTCTAAAACACCCTCATAGAACTCTCTAAAATACCCTTCTATATCTTGCTAGTGAATTCTGGATTAGTCTCTTTGCGTTTTTGGTATGTTTGTCTCCCTAATTTCAGATTTGGTCTCTCTTGATTTGTCTGGTTTGTTTACATATTTTTTTTTATATTTTTGGTTTCTTTTTAGATTTTTTGATTTGGTTATCAGGAGATGATAAGGAAGCTTGCAGATTTATAACTTTTTCTTTTGCAGGTTTTCTATGTGAGTCGTATGTTTTTTTGTTGTTGAAAATTTGTTACCTTCTCTTTTCACCATCATTTTATTTATATATTTTTCCTTTTGCAGGTTCTCGATGGTCTTTTTTATGCTCATTTTACAAGTTTTCTATGGAAATATGGACCAATGGTAAAATTTCTCTTCCACCTAATTTTTTATATTTATAATCTTTGCTTTTTTTCTCTCTTTGTCATTTTGATTTATTTACAGGGATGATGGAGGAGACTTCAGTTGTGCATCATTTGTATGTTTGGATGAGGAATGCTTGGATTAGGAGTACTTTGGTCTTGTTAGAAATTATGTTTGTTGTAGAATAAAGATTGGTTAACTATGTAATAACTATTGAATCTTCAAGTTTTATGAAAGAAACTATTTGTGTATATATTCATTAATAAAGCATTCTGGTTGGTTTTCTAGTTAAAATCATTGTATAACATCATAGGAAATCAAAAAGAACTAAAATGTAGTAGTTTGGAAACTTATTAGACGACGGTTTTTATAATAAATCATGGTCTTTACAGATAATTAACGACGGTTTTTATAAAAAAATGTCGTTTATTATAGGTAAAGATTACCTTTTTTTAAAAAAGGGTCGTTTATTGTATGTAAAGATGACGGTTTTTTTTATAAAAACCGTCGTCTTTATAAACAATCCACAACGGTTTTCATAAAAAAAATGTCATCTTTACATACAATAAATGACGGTTTTATTAAAAACAGTCGTCTTTCTTCCTATAATTAACGATCTTTATCTCTAAACAACAACGATTTTCTTTAAAAAAAACATCGTCTTTACAGATAAACAACGACGGTGAAAAGCCGTCGTAGTTTGAAACCCAAATAGAAGGCAGTCGATTTCACGACTATTGGAAAACCTTTTACACGACAGTGGTTTCCCGTCATCTATTTCGATTTTTGTAGTAGTGAATGTAAATTTGGCATTACCAGTTCGTAGGGAAAGGCTATAATGAGGAATTTAGAGTGAGGAGGTTGTTTGAGGAAGCCAATCCCACCATCAAAACATTTAAAATGTTTAAGTCCCATGATTTCTTTACATTTGTTGATGGTGAGATTGACCTCCTCAAATAGCGTCCTCACTTTAAACTCCTCATTATAGCCTCCTTGCAATTGATGTGCTTCCAATTGTTGACTTGGTGAAGCAATATGATCTAGGTCTTGAAACTAAACCAATTTGTCCAGACTAACTCTAGCCTCAAATGCAGGTAAATGCATCATCTCTAAATGCAGAAATTTGGTATCTTTAATTAGGACATATATGGGTAGAGCTCTAAATTAAAGAAAATCCAAATAAAACATGTTTATACATATAGAAATCACAAGCCTTCAAACCAAGGCCGGACCATAGTTAGTGTTGGCCCTCCAATTAAAATGATAAAGCCATTTACAATTGAGTTTTAAATTTGGTATTAATCTGAAAATTCTAACTCTACCACCACTTCAAACCATATTCATAAAGGTTTAAAATGTACAAGAAAGAAATACAGATTACTTTAATTAATATAATACAAATACTGCATAACGAGCTAAATGTTACACAACGAATTGTAAGAATACAATGCAATACCTAGCTACTATTAAGAACCACTATACATTCCTGCAGGTACGTCTCCATTTCATTCAACCACAGGTCTGCAAACTCGCAATTCTTCCAAGCCTCAAACCACGGTCCTCCCCGAGTATAGTGTATTGCCTTAGGGAAAGTCCGGGGATTACCTTCAACAACTTGGTTATGTCCCTCAAGAAAATTCCAAACAAATGGGATGGACCCAATTTCTTCATCCTCAAGCCACTGAAACCTATGAAGAAAAGCGCCGGTTTGTGTGTTCACAACCTCCGGCGTCAAGACCCGGTTTTTGGGATGTTCACAATTGTACAACACCATGGAAGACCAATTCTTCCTAGGGTACACAGTTTGCAATGCTCCATCCATTTTTGTTGTCTCCTTTGGGATGTAATCATGTTGAACACACATGATGGCATATTTCTCATCAACCAAATCTCTTAGCTCCTTAATGTCCGCTAGGTAAAGAAAATCACAATCCACAAACACGGCCCAACCTTCATAGTTGGCCAAATATGGAGTCAAGAACCGAGTAAAAGAAAACTCTGTGCTCTCCAGTTGGCCTCTTTCACGCCAATATAGGCCTTCCTTTCTCAGATCAGATTGTTTAAGTGGTATGATCTCAACTGGGATTGAAGATCTCTTCAATATTGAGTGTCGACAAACCTCATATGCAATGTCTTCACGTTGATCATAACCCACAAAGATCTTAAAGGGCTTGTACTTGTTCATGCCTCCATTACAACCCAATGGATTAACCTTGTAGTCGCCCAAAGTCATCTTAGTTGACACTGATTGTACAACACTCTGTTCAAAATTTAAATTGAATAATGAGGTTAACTTTTTTATTTTATTTTCTACGAGCGATGGAGTTTTCTCACACACACACACACACTATTATAGGATACCCATCAGTATGAGGTTATAACTTATATCAAACAATGAAAATGGCATTTAAGCAATTGAAATCGGACTACGATTTTTAGGATAATGAATAAACAAAAAATGGAACTACAGTTTTTTAAGGATGGATCAAAATCCTCTACTTAGTTTTTCTTTACTAAGATTTGCTTGGCTTTTATTATTCTTTTTTCTTGATAAAGGGCGATATTATTACTTGGTTTAAAATATGTCACATCATTTAAAATATATATGAAGACTAAACAATTTGAATAAAAAATGAAAAACCTCTAATTGCTGGAAAAAAGAAGTACAAGTTGGAATATACCAAATTGTTGATAGTAATATTAGTACTAGAATACAATATACATCTTATTATTAGAGGTTCCACAAAAAAAAAAAAATAGAGATCCCTATATGAAATGATTATCCTCACTATTACTCTTATGGTGTGTTTGGATGAAGGAAATAAACTTGGGATTTTGACAAAACTCAGAATTTCTAAATTGACATGAACCAATTCTGGTGTTTGGATAAAAAAACATAGAAATTTAGAAATTCCACGTGGAAAAAAACATGGAATTTGGAGATCATAAATCCCAAGTTTAAATTCTATCTAAAAGTCGTCATTTCTAAAGTCCCAAGAGAGATTGAGTTTTAAAAAAAGATAACTTTACAATTAAAGGTTAAATTCCGTGTTTTAAATCAGTCACCAAACAAGAAACTTTACAAATTCTAGAACATTAATTTTCATCATTTTAAATTCTGTTATTTATGAAATCTTTTGTACTTTTAAATTTTTTCATCCAAACGAACTGTTAGGGACAGTTTGGCATTTGGTAAACTTTTTATTAAACGTGATGTTTGTACAAGAATCAGTTTTTGAGTGTTTGGTAAATTTTGTTGTGAAAGTGTTGTGAGCTATGTATGATGGGTAAAAAGGATATAATGTTGAAATGACTTTTTTGGTCATGTGTTTGGTAAAAGGAAAAGCACTTTCATTTTCACTTACATATATTTTTTTGTATTAAATATGTTTTCATTACACCCTAAAAATTATTTTAATTATAAAATAAATAAAGTATTATGTTGAAAATTAAATATTTGTATTCAAATGTTCTAAACTACTGTTTCAAGTTTAATCCAATATATTCCTTTTAAAATAAATATTTTGTCAATAATATGATCATAACAAAAATAAAGCTAATCATAAGCAAGCAATCATATACATATCTAAGTAGATGAACTCATTGAAGCTATATATGATTTCTCATAAAAATGACAATCACATTTGGCATGTCTTATATAGTGATGAAGTGTCATGGTTGCAATAACTATTTTTACTTGTTTTGCAAAAGGATAACTAGGCATGTCTCATAAAATATTTTTTCTAGTTTCCAAAAGTGCATTCAATAACACTAAGGGAAGTATGCATGATTAAATACCTTTTTATAACCCATCGATTGACCACACTTACGAAAATTAGGAAGATGATAACTTTCACTTTTAAACTCTAGTGCTTCTCCAAACCAATTGTCGCATAATTAGAAAATGAAAGCAGCTCTATACCAGCTTTCCCTAATTTCTTTTTCTCACAACAATTACTCACAATCACTACCACCCCCACCTCCTCCACCACTACCTCTCTCACAAACCACCATCGCTATAAACTCCATGAAAATCAATAATAAAATTATAACAAACTTAATTAAAATCTATACACGAATTCAGTCAAAATCTATGTGGGGTTTGTAGAATTCAGTCAAACTCAATTAAATTCAATTAAACTCCATCAACTTTATAACTCTTTTAAAATCATTTAAAATTTAAATTGAATACACCCTTATTAATTTCTTACCAAACATCATGTGCTTTCAATTTTTTTTTTTAAATAATTACTTATGGGCCCAAATAAGCAATGTCAAACGGACACTTAATGACACTCATATAACAAAGATGTTTTATTATCAATTGGAGTGATGAATATGAATATTGGATTTCTTCCAACATTGATAATTTATTACTCCATTTATTAATAATTCAGTAAATACTTGAATATATTTTGGTATATTCTTCGGTAATGTTGGTAATATTCGATTCATTAATAATCGGTATATATATCTTTTTAATTTTTACCAAAAAACAACCCACCTTTTTTCGGTTTTAGATTCTTCCATTTTCGGATTATAAAATCCGGTACCCAACCAAAAAAAACAAAACTATTGGTAATCGGTCTGCTCGGTTTTTACCGTGGTAGCCCTACAAGAAAATGAAGAAAACATAGCGATGTTGCAATTGGTCAATTTATGCTTTCTTTTCCATTCTTTAAAAGAAAGATGAATAGCTGTCATGGGATAAATGAAAACTAAAAGGATACTTAGTTTTTGAGAGTCCCAATTAGCAAGGTTACAGGATTTGAGCAGTTAATTTCCTACATCAGTTTACGTAAAACCAAATAGAGCCAAAAAAAAAAAAAAAAAACATATACCAAGGACTGAAGATATTCAAACCAGGAAAATGCATGCGCAGAAATCAAATCCTAGCCATTAAAACCCACAGAATACATAGTTTGAGAGAGACAGAGACAGAAAGAGAGACAGAAAAAGTACCGAAAGACTGGAAATATGCAGATCTTGCAGCAGCAGAAGAAGAAAAGCTGAGGCCTTCTTGTTGAGTGCAGAAGGAAACTTTAGTTAGATTCTGAAAGACAAGCAAACAAACCAACCATTTTCCAATTCAGCATTTTCTGCAGAATGAATTCGAAACGTCAAAGAAGCCCCACAAAAACACTACCAAAATTTATGACCACCATTTGAAGTAAAAAGGAAAACATACCTCATCGCCTCTCTCAAGGGTTGCTTTGGCTTGAGAGATTGTGGTTCCTTGTGGGTTTGGTTGTGGTTCCTTGTGGGTTTGGTTTTTAAGACACAGAAGTTGAAATAATTATTAGTTGTAGAAAGAAAAGATAAGATATGGGGCCAATTATATAGAATAACATTTTCAGGCTGTCTCCAATCCTTCACTTTCTCTCTTTGGAAATTGCATGGCCACTTGGCCAGCATTATTAAGGTACATATGTAGGTTTTGTTCTTGACAAAGATGGACTAGAGATAGCGAGTACAAATTCTGTTTGAAATACTGGCGCGTCAATCTTTGGATGTTGTAGGGCATGCGGGCTACAGACTACCAGTACAGCCACATAATTCCCACCGACACAATTTGGGCCTGATTTTTTTCTAAAAAAATTTATATGTTTTTATATCAAAATAAACAAAACTTTTTTTTAAAAAAAAAAACAAGAGGGGAAAAACTTACACAAACACTCTGAAACACACTCTTCTAGTTGAATGGCCAGAAGGATTCTAGGTGGTACACGATCAACAGATGTTAAGACTTAAGAGATCTGCAGCAAAATTCCCCTTGCGAGGGCCAAACAAGTTGTCTGATTTTGTGATTGGGCTTTGAGTGGGGGTGATATTTAAGAGAAAATGTCCAACTGATTTCTTATGTCAGTATGGAGTGCACTCAATTGAGATTTCAATTGATTGTAGTTAGTTTTATAGACTACACATGGACTTTGACTCTAATTGTATATGGATTTTGAGGGAGCTTGTTAGACTTATATAATAGTTTTTAGTGGATTTTAATTGATTTTCGTAGACAACCCATAGACTTTGACTTTAATTCTCTATGGATTTTAATGGAATTTATTAGAATTTTATCATAGTTTTTAAGGAATTTGAATAGAATTATGTGGATTTTCATGGATTTTTCGGTGGTCCACTTTCATATAGCTCCCATTATTATTATTATTATTATTATTATTATTATTATTATTATTATTATTATTAGGACTTTTTCTATTGAGAGGGGCAGTAGTATATTAAACTCACACACTACACTGATGCTAGGACTCAAACTCTGAACCTTTCCTAGGAGAGCCATTGAAGGAAACATTAAAATCCTAGTTATATTTAGCCACAAAGATAAGGTTACAAGTAAATTTAGGCAACAGAAGCTTTAAAATTTAATCTTTGAGCTTTGACATGACTAACCCCAATTATTTTTACGGTTTAACATAACTAGCCGTATAAACTTTACATTGAATTACTACTCAAGGTTGACATCCTTTGAGTTGATCATCTTATGGAAGGCCTTCTAGATTCACTAAATCACCAATAGAGGTGATCTCTAACTTTTCTACACCAAGGAAGATGGAGAATATGATGCAACCTAGGAAGGAAACGATGCTAGTGCTCATTTCGTAGGGTGGCCAGTTTTGGCTAGGTGGGAGGAGTTTGATGGTGATCCAACTCCTCTTTTGAAACTAACTCAAAACCCTAACTTTTCTAAAGAGACAAAGTTCATATATATAGACCCACAAGAAGGAGACCTAAGCCTCCCTCTAGGTAAAATCGGCCATGGGGTAAATATTGGGCTTGTTGTGCTCAAGTGGTCATCCTACTAAGCCCACATAAATTTATTAGCCCATTAGGTCCAAGCCCAAAAGCCCTTGAACCCAATTTCATAGTTTATGCCCAAACTTCATCTAACCTTTTCGGTGTGTGATCTATTAGGTTCTAATTGACAAAGTTGTGGGTGATCCAAAACTCTTTATTGATTGATTGTGAATTAAAATTCCTTTTTAATTCTCCCTTGATGAGAACTAGATTATATTTTGTTCCCAGTTTCCACAAACCGTGAGTGACGTCTAGCAACATGTCACAGTTGCCCAAGCCAATATAGAATTGGGTTGTGAACCTATTCAATTGAAATTATTTTGTTCTCTTAATCAATGCTCTTGATCATGCTATTGGGCATGAAATTCATGTCAAACCCTTAGCATGATCTATAGTCTCATGTGATTCATTAGAGCATGATCATAATCTCTATTATTGATCTAGCTTGTTGCTTTGGCCAAAGACTTTTGAGTCACATCTTTTGAGCATTCTCCTCCTTTATTAAAGGTATATATCCCTTGTTGTACACTCACATGTCTCCGTGAATTGATCATTAACCCTAGTCATATATTTGGGTTATACCTCGAGGAAACACAATGCTTCAACATGGCTAAGGGCCCACGACGATTCCATGAGACAACTTGTGGTGCCTTAGGTCAATGAGTAATTTGCACTATTCCAACTTGAGAGATCCTGATTTACATGTAAGTAAGACTTCTATTCAAGTTCTCTCTCTTGATCACATTCATTGAATTCATTCTCTATTGAACACCTATACACTTATCTTAGAGTCTCCACACGAATAATTCGAAACCAGACATCCTCCTGATTAAGCAGATACAATGCACTTATCATATGACCATGATCTATTTAGGATATGGACATGGTACATAAAGGTCACATGAACTTCAATTCTTTAAGTCACTTTCTATGTCTGAGGATCCATGGACTTATTGGTTAAGTAAATGATTAAGATTAGCATACTTCTAATAGCAATTGCTCCAAATGACTACACTAGTGGGTACTTTGCCATATAGCTCCTATTATAGATTTCTTATTGATGGCCTTGACTATATTTTTTTTGGTCGAGAAACAAATCATTATTAGAAATAGAACATTACAACAAGTCCAAAGACAAAGACATTTAAAAAATGCCCAAAAACAATAAAAACAAAACAAACAAAATAAACATAAAAAAAGCCCACTAACAACCGCCTATGACCATTGCAAACCCTAATAACCCTACCATAAAATAAATAAAACAATAACCAATAGCCACCATCACTACAAGGTTCATCACCACCAAGGCAACCACCAGAATAAAGGGCCAGAAAGAGACCTTGGGAGACCAATTGAAAAGGATAGGAGTGAAACCGTAACATACTCATTTGGCCAAATAATGGATCCAACAAGATCCTTAACTCCCAAAACCTTGTAACCCAAACCCATGTATCATCCATGGTGTGGATGGGGATAAGCATGAGGAAGGAAGAGCTGATGGGGAGCTCAGAAACCAAGGGAAATATAGATGTAGGGGTGATGCAGACTTAGTGATTTGGGGTAAAATGATAGGGAACCCGCAAGGTAAGGAAAAGAAGAAGAGGGAGGAGGGTGGAGTGGAGGAACACAAAGGGAACAAAGGTGGAGAAGTCATGAAAAAAGTCATAAGGGAGAAGAGACATAAAGGCCAAAAGAAAGGAGGAGAAAGAGAAGCCACAATAAGAGGCGGAGAAGTTGCCATGACAAACTGACCGCCTCGAAGGACAAATGAGGCTCCCTTAAGGAGGGCTAGAGAAACAGCTAGCCGTTCACATTGGAGGATAATATCACATGTTCATACTTTCCAAACCTCATTTTTTTGGTGTAAATATCCTTTAAAAACTTTTGCATATGAATGGATTTGTTTGATTGCATCAAGCAAATGGATATTAATTTGCACCTTCTTAAATTGATCCATAATATCTCCCTTAAACTTCTCATTTCAAGCTTGTCTACCATGTTGAGGGAAAGGTAGAGGACCGTGAGGTTATGCATTGGATCAGCATGATTCGCAAATTCAACAACTTTGTCAAGGGTCAGAACATTACTTTCATACCTCAAGGAGCCCTCAAACTTCTTGTCAAGCTGCTGTCCTGTTTCTTTCATGACCTCTTCTTCTTCTTCTTCTTTATCATTAATATATGGATTTCCAATCTTATTATCAATCACTTTCCTGTTTCTCAAAGTGGTAATAGCTTTAACATGATCATCATTCCTGGGATTTGCTTCTTTTTGGCTTGGAAATTAACCTTGTGCTCTTTCTAATATGTTCAGAGTAGTAGCTATTTGTACCAACTGAATCTCAAATTTAGATCGACTCTTTTCCAATACCAATTAGTGTAAGTGATGCAACCTCTTGTTGAAGAAAAGTTTGATAGGGTTGCTGGTATTGCCTTGAGGAATTGGAAGGTCCCACGATACTAAGTGAGTTGCTCCAAGAAAAGTTTAGATGTTGTCTTCACCAAACGTTGTAAGTATTAGAATAAGGATCATTCTGGCGCCTTTATTGAATGCATTAACCTCTTGCACATCTTCTAAAGTAGGATTTGATGGGCAAGTCATAATGTCATGGGTGATAATGGAACACATAATAAATGGTTGCATTGTTACCTCGTTCCCTAGTGGTGTTAGAAGCTTCGTAAGAGCTGCAATTCTAGAATCTTTTGTCAGAAAGTCCCATGCTCATCATTTTCATAGATTGTCTCAAAAATAACTTATGGCTTCATCTGTAGTCATGTCCATTAGGCTAACCCTTATTGTTGAGTCAAACCTCTAAAAAATTAGTGAACCTTCTGCCAAGTGTCAAAACCATGATGAGTGCATTGAAGAAACAAGTCCTTATATCGCTCCCAACTTCCGTGAAATTGTTTCACCCTCTTGTTGACAAAAACTTATAATATATAGGATCGAAGCATTGGTCCTATGAGTAGTGAAATTTTTTAAAGGAAATTTCGTAGATAAAATAGTCCAAGAGTTTATGGATGCTTCTGGAAGCGAGTCTAACCAGTTTGTTTCTTTATCCATTAGGGAAAATGGGAATAATTTGAGAGAAATTTGCTCTTCACTAACCCCGTCAAACCTAAATGTGGAGCAGATAGCAAACAATGTCTTTAGATGATAGGATGGGGTTTCCTCCTTCTTCCTATGATAAATAGGTAGATGTTGAATGATTGACGGGAGAATTTCAAATCATTGCGTGATTAGGTCCAAGATGATGCATGACGATGCATTGTACTCCGCCGGTATAATGTAATCTCTTAAACACCTTGGTTGAGGTGGTGGATTATCTCTACCATGGTTGACTAGATCACCCATATATGGTCCTAGTGAAGAAAGTTGTCTTCACTGCTTTCTTACAGTAAGTTCAAGCTCTTGATCAATAGGAATAAGCTCCTATTTGTGAGAACACCTCCCTTGCATACAATTGGGGAATGAAAAATAAAGGCAAAAATTGAATTGATAAAGGGAAATGAAAGTCTGAGTTGGAAAAGGAAGATGATGACTTCTTGTTGAAATGCTACTAGATTAGAGTGAGTTCTCCTTTTTTCCTTTATTTTTTCCTTTTGTCGAACAACTCTATTTTTGTTTCTTTGTTTCCTCTTTTGCTTTCTTTGCTGTTTTTTCTTTTTCTTCTTTCTTCCAAAAAAAAAAAAAAAAAGGTTGAAAAGGAGACTTGTGAGTTTTTCCAATGATAAACAAAGATGTCGTTTCTTCTTTGAATCGGGTTTGTACTTCTAAAACAAAACAAACTTTAAATAAATATATAAATAAATAAAAATAAAAAACTAAAGAAACTCAATTAGACGTAAATTAGGAATCTAAATTCTAAATTAACTAAAAACTTGATATGACCTTGCAAGTGCACAAGAATGCTGTAGTATAGTGATTTACAAGTCCATGTATCGATCCTATGAAGACTCTAAATTGAATTGGAACTTGAAAGCCAAAAATTAGATCTAATTGAAGTGAACACAACACAAGAAACGAGCAAAAACTTAGACATGAACAAAAATTGGACTTGATCTAATTGTAGTGAAAGTGTTTTAAGAAAAACAAATGCAAAACAAGAGTTATAACAACAAACAAACAAGAAATTAATCAAATCAACTGAAAATAAAAACGTGACTTTTAAGGGTTAAAAAACAATGATGAAAGTCTAGGGTCTCAGAAACAACCACAAGCAATCGAAGTTAGATTTCAAAGCATTCAACAAATTCTTTCAATTCTCTATATGATAATTATCGTATCTAAGTCTTTGCTAGACACGTCAAACTAAAGTATTCCTAAGTGCAAAATTCTTTTCTAGTTCAAACAAAGATCATATATCCTATCACGTAGTCTATCCTGGTTAAGGCTTAAAATTTATATAGAAAATTCTTTGTGCTATAGTAGTGTTTTAAAATGCATTTTTGTAGGATGCTACATTACGGGGTGTTTAACACCCCGACCCAACAAATTGTTTTTATGTAATTATTTAATTGTGAAATTATGTTTTTGCCCTTGGAAGTTCGAAAAGGAATTTGGGGAATTGAGTAGCACCGTTGCATAGAGCTTGTGAATACGAGTTCGTAGACAGGAGGTAGGCTCAATTCCGATTTTAAACAAAGAAGTTATGATCTATGGACGTGTAGTGGCACAATGTAAATACTACAAAGTCCCAATTTAAGTACAGACCTGATTCTTTTTTTCTGCCTCTCTCTCTCTCTCTCTCTCTCTCTCTCTCTCTCTTGTGAACAGTGACGCCGCCACTTCTCATTCAATTTTCGGCACTATCTGACCTCGGTTGCCATCGCAACCTTCACGAAATATCTTCCTCTCATCCTCCTCTACAAAACCAACCCAAGACCCGACCTATTTAGCAGCCGGTGAACTTGATTCGATGATGAGAAGAACTCAGGTTTTTAGGCGCAATGTATCCATCATCATGAACTTGCTCAGGGTTGAGCTAACATTGGACTTGTTGTGAGTGGAGATTTATTTTCAAATGAGTGTTTTTCAAATATGGAATTGCTTGCATAAATGTGATTTGATTGGAAATTGGGTATTTTGTGTTAATAAGATTATGAGATTATTATCAGGGTAGTCTTGGACTTTACAATGTGATATAGGATTTTCAAGGATTATTATTATTATTATTATTAAAGGACATGGATTTAGGTTTCGTACTTTGGTGATATTGGTTCTGTTTATGAAATTTGGATATATTTGGGATATGAGATTTATGTAGTTACACACCATTTGTTGTACCTTCCCTTGGTTCGTTATGGAAAGGATAATGGAATTCTGAAAAAGAATTATAGTTGGTCTTTAGGACCTATCAGGGCACACATATACTTTTTGGGATGTATGTTAGGATGTTTGTCTGCGCGTATATGACGGGATTCAGTCTCACGGTAATGCTGTGTGTGCTAGGGAGCAATAGTCCCCTGGTTGGACTACTCAACCCTAGTCACATGATAATGCGATTCTATCATGTGGTATAGTAAAACAGTCTCAATTGGATTGTTTTTCCCATGGTACATATCTTGATGTGGTGAATGTGTATACGTATGTATATCTATATCCATATATGTATATGTATACGGGCATATGTGTGGATTTATTTCCAGATTGAGTTTCTTGAGTATGTGCATTGAGAGTACTATGCACAAGTATGAACATTTGAAATGAAGTTCATAATTTAGATTGGATATTTGGCATATTGTATTTTTACATGGATTTTGGGTTTTGATGTTATTCTCGTACGTTTTTTGAAGAGATCTATTGCATGGTATTTTGGGTATTATTCTCTAAAACGGAGTGGGTTATTTATGCTAAACATAAATTATGTTTAACGCTTTGTTTTCATCCACTGACATTTTCTATTTTGTTCCCCCAGGTTTAAGGCATCTGAGGTGGAGACCACCATGTTGAGGTATCGCCATTGTCTGCATTGTCACATCCCTGCTTTTGCGCCCTCCCACCGAGATCCACATGCTTCTATTCTAGCTTGAGTCTGGCTAATCAATGTCTTCATACCTTAGAGGGGCATGTTGATTTCTCCTTTTAGGCTGATATCACAGCCTCTTATACCTATCTTGGTACTCATGCAATGACCGTTTGTTTGGCCTCACTTCCATCCCCCCATTGGGCTATGTGGGCCATAATTCTCGGGTGGACTTATTATCATACTCCTTTCAAAACTCTTAGGTCTACCCACTTGGACTTGATCTTTGACTTGCTCCTCAGTCAGCCTCTTGGTCGGTTCCTTGGTTGGCTCCTTGGGTTTCGGCAGAACCACCTTGAGAGTAACCTGACATTGGATCGCACAATCCCCTTCGGAGGTTTTTCCTTGGTCGGAATTTTTGTCTCAGGAACCTTGGCCACTTTTGGGTACATCTTGGCCTTGTCTTTTGCCTTAGGGTCCGCTGGAATCTCCCTTACCCTTCTTTCCGTCGCAGCCTTGGCCAAGCCACCCTAGTCAAACCTTGGCCTAGGTTGGTCTAGCCTTGGGAAGTTGGCATTCACCATGTTTACTTGAGCATTTGGAAAAGGATTCTAGTCGACGCTCACTGCAGCTTTCTCTGGAAATTTTAAGATTTTCCAATCTATGAGATCCTGCCCGGCCACTTTTGCAAAAGGAAGCATTCGACCAATTTTACAAGGATACGCTCGGCCACTTTTGCAAAGAAAAGAGTCCTGCCATATCTTTGAGAAAGCACCATGGCCTTTGAAGAAAACACCTCGCCGCATTTTTGAGAAAGCACCATGGCCTTTGAAGAAAACACCTCGGCCACTTTTTTAAGAAAGCACGTTGGCCGCTATGAATTCTCAGAATGGATTCCTCCACTAGGAATTCTTTGACCGTTAGGAATTGGGCCACTAGGAATTCCTTCCTTCTCAAGCCTAGCTGCCAAACTTCTTAAGCCCGACTACCAAATTTTGCACCCAGCCATCTTCTCGAACCCGGCCGCCATTCTTCACGCCCGGAATCAATTCTCACACCCGACCCTCTTCTCGAATTTAGCCACCATTTTTCACATTCGGAGCTTGTGTTTTCAAAAGGCGCCAGGGTTGGGTGAATTTTCACAACCCCCAAACATTTGCTTAATAAAAATTGAGCATCTACATTTAGTATTCGTGCATTTATACGTATTTAGAGAAATTTCAACCATTTGATTAATCGAATATCTTTTGGCCAATTCTTTGGCCTTTTTTATTTATTATTATATTCCTTTTTTTTTTTCTTTTTTGAATTATAATGTTGTGAGTATGTGATTCTCTTTTGTGTGTCCCACTGGGCGTGCCAAATTATGTTTCCCTCTTTTCCGCCGCGTAGGCCGATTAAAGTAGTTTTTGGTCTTACTTTAATTGAGTGCGGGGCGTGCCACAACCAAACCAAGAATTAGGCTTGGATGGAATGTGAGTAGATGATGCGTCTGAAATCTGACTTTAATTAAATGATTGTTAGGCCGAGCAAGGAACTCCTCACAACCTAGTTTCTTTCACTACCTTGGTGTTTGAGCAACCAAATGATGTGAAGTGGGTGGAGATGAAGATTGAAGGTGAAATGTAATGAAACGAAGAACACATGCGTAAAATAAAGAATGTAAGGACGAGTGCGTAATGTAAATTGCATAAAATAAATAATTCAAAGACAAGTGCGTAATTTAAAGTGCATAAAATAAAGAATGTAAAGACGAGTGCGTAATGTGAATTGCAAAAATTAAATAATTGAAATGCGAGTGCTTAAAGTAAAGAGCGAAAAGTAAACTAGATTACAAAGAACAATAAAGATTAAGCGAAGACATGAATTGAAAGTACTGCAATTAAAATAGAATTGAAAAAACAAGAATAAGAATGTAAAGACATAATTGAAATCTACGGAAACTAGAGCGGAAAAAATAAGAATTAGTCTATGGCTACATTATGCTACTCCTATGATAGAAATTGAAGACAATGTAAAATAACAAGTTGTGTGTTGTGTCGGGCGTCCTTTCTCTCTTTCATCAGCTTGGTATTTATAGGGGCTTCAGTGCGTCTCAATTTAGTCGGTCGTCAATTGGCCTTCAAGTCAATCATAAGGCCATCCCCAATGAGGGCTCTATTTGGGGCTCAAGCACCATAAGGCTCCCATAAAAACAAACTCTCCTTAAAAAGGCATCCCCAATGGTGCAAATTTGGGACTTTAAAACTTGAAGCCCATCTGGAGTAGTAGCTAAATGTATGAGCTTGGTTGAAGCCCTTGAAACCGAGTAGGTCCTGCAAATTAAAAAAGCTGCAGCCCACTTTTTTGGTCTCTCACTTGCCTACGATTGTACAAGGGTATACTTGCCATTTATTTGTTTTGTTAACAACATGCTGACCTAGCATGCTAAGCCAAATTTTCAAAAGCTGTGTAAACAGCTATATTGTGAAGCCACTTTTTCAAAGCCAACGAATATAAACGGCTACATTATGTCCAACGGCTATAAACGGCCATATTGTTTTTCTTTTTCTTTTTCTTTTATTTTTTAAAATAAATAGATTTTCAACTCAATTCTTCCTATAAATATCCATCATATCTCCCATAATTTTTACACACCACAACATCTTTATCACTCTTGATCAATTTATCAATTTCTTTCACTCACTAGATTATTTAATTTTTTGTAATTTTTTTGTTAATATCTTTTCCACGAATAACCGAAAGTTCGAAGCAAAAAGGTGCAAATTACTCCATCGATGAAGATGTTGCTCTATGCCGAGCTTGATTAATCATTAGTGAAGATCCAATTATCGGAAATTGTCAATCAAGTGGCACGATGTGGAATCAGATAAGAGATCAATTCATACAATTTCATCCCAATGCCCAAGAAGTACGAACATCTCCCAAATGTGCAACAAATTCTCTGAGTGTCTTACTCAAGTAGCAAAGTTGAACAAGAGTGGCCAAAATGAAATTGACAATGTGAGTTTTTTAAATTTAAATTTTATTTTGCCAACTTAATATTTTGTCAACTAATTTAAATTCTTGCATATAATATGTGTAGATTATTGATGCAAAACGACTTTGTTTGGAGAGGACCAAGAAAGCATTCTTCCTTGACCACTGTTGGAATGTTGTTCAGCATGCTCATAAGCGGCAACCCTTTGAAGGGTTCCATTCCCCCCTCCTTTGTGAACGCTTCTCCAATGAGTGAATCTATTTATGTAGATGATGATTCATTGTATGAATTCGTTCGAGAAACTCAAGGGCCCTTATAAACCACAAACCCACGGCAAAAGCCTATGAGACAAAAAAAAGCTAAGGAGCTATAAAGAAAGGCTGTTATGGAAGAGTCATCTCAAGATGATAAAGAGCTCAAAGAAATTATAGGTCTTACAAAGATTGTATTATTGAGAACAAAGAGTTGAAGGCAATGTTTAAGGAAACTGCCACAATCCAAACTCCGAATAGAAGGCGATGGGTCCAACAAAAACAAGCTGATATTATCATGAAGAGTTCTTCCTGTTCGCTAAACTTTGAGGATGAAGTCTATGTTCCCAACCCCTAGAAGATGATAATTTCTAGAATAGTTTAATATTTTGTTTTATTTAAAGAATATTGTATCTAAATTCCGTGTACTTTGTTTTATTATTTAAATTCCATTGCATTTTATTATTTTAAAAATGTTTGTTTGTTTATTAATGAAATGATTGAATTCAAGAACACTTTATTATGCTAAACACACAACTCTAAATTGAAGGACATTAATAGATTCTAACACACAACATTAAATTTAAAAAGACAAGAATATATTTCCATATTGTCCAACAAGTGATCCAAGGTTGTAGTGGATAGTTGGATAATTTATTATGCGTTAATAGATTCATGTATATTGTGTGATCGTTCATGTACCAGAGCCTCCTCCACATGATATGGTGTGTCCTCAACAGGAGTTATGTTGTCTTGGTCACACTCATCTTCAATAATCATATTGTGAAGAATTATGCAAGTCTTTAGTACCTCCCAAATGTCTTCTTGGTACCATTGGCGGGCAGGCCTCGCGACAACTACAAAACGAGCTTGAAGAATTCCAAAAGCTCTCTCCACATCCTTACGATACTCCTTTTGCATCCTAGAGAATAATTGATGTTGTCGTCCTTGAGGATTCGAAAATGACTGGACAATTGTGTTCCACTTTGGATATATTCCATCTGCAAGATAGTAACCTTACTTGTACTGTTTCCCATTCAGATAATATCAGACCCACGGACACGTCCTTGAATGACATCATAAAAAATGGGTGACTTGTGTAGTACATTGAGGTTATTATATACTCTCGCATTCCGAAGTTAGCGTGCTAGATCTATGTGTCCTAAGAAGCAACTGCTTCAAGGATTATAGTTGGACGACCATGGTGGCTCGTGGATGCCCCATGGTGTGGCATTGGGTAGTTTTTTCACTCCCAATGCATGCAGTCAAGGCTTCCTAGCATGCCAGAAAACCCCCATTCCTTAGCTTTTTGGAGCAGTTTTTATAGGTCCGCCCTCATTGGTTTACGAAGATATTCAGCTCCGTATTAGTTGTTGACTACATGACAGAATCTCTTGCAAGCTTCAAAGGATGTGGTCTCTGCTATCTTCAAGTAAGCATCATTGAGGTCAGCTGTCGTACCATATGTAAGCATACGCATGACAGCTGTCATCTTCACTTGTGGTGAGAAACCAAGCTTTCCAGTGACATCAGGTTTTTGTTTGAAGTAATCATCGAAAAGGATAATTTGTTCCATTATTCGATTAAACAACTCACGCCTCATGCAAAATCTATTACGAAAATCTGAAGGGGGATACAACGGATAGTTAGAGAAGTAATTTTGAAAAAGGTTTTCATGGGCACTTACTCGATCTCTTGGAATAGTACGTTGTTGTGACGATGTACCCCCGTAGACAACCATCGAGGTCTTCTTCTTCTTCTTCACTGCTTTTTTCCTTTGGTAGCTTTCGAACATTTCCAAAAAAAATTATGTTGGCACCTGTCTCATCACTAGAAGAGCTATCATATCCATTGTTGGCCATTCTAGTGCGGTGGTAGAAGAATGAATATTGAGAATACAAGAGGTGGGAAGTGGTGTGTTATGAAAATAAGGTGGTTGTTCATTTGTAGAGGATGTGATGGTTTAAGATATAACAAATATACAGATGAGATTCATATGAGGTAATTCAATCCAATGGTTATTGTAAGATGTTATATGAAGAGATTATATTTTTTTATCTGAAGCCATAACGAATGGGACCCACATCCATCTACCACTATTATTATCTGACAAATGTAAATGACATAGGGATGGAAGGCCATAACGAAGGGGACCCATATCCAGATATCACCATGCTACCACAATTATTATATGACAATGTAGATGAGAGAGGGGTGGAAAGCCATAATGCAAGGGACCCATATCCAACTTTGGGAGGACCACCAAATTAATGTTGTGCATCTTGTTTTAATTTAACCCTGTTGTATTGTATCTATGAAATAAAATGTTGATTTCCAAATCTTGTCCAAATTTTGATTTTTTTTGGTTGAAATGTTCACCAAAAAAAAACAAAAAACAAAAAAAAACTAACATAACATGGACAAACATTAAAGTAAAATAGTTAACAAAAAAAAAACTACGTAAATCAAATTACATAATAATAAAAAATATAAAGCCCACCGTGAATATAGGGCCTCTCATTGTGGGAGAGATTCCTTTAGAGCCCCAAAGATTCCATTAGAGCTCTAAATGGGGCTCTATAAACCCTTTTTAGAGCCCTAACCATTGGGGATGGCCTAATTTCTCCAAAATGTCTTCAATCCCTTGTCTCATGCATGTGATTTAATGTGAATAATAATATTTGATTTGATTTTCCTTCCATCTTGAGCTCTCCTATAATAACTTCGGTTGACCATTAAGTTGGCATAATTCCTTCTATATTTGAATGGTAACCTATGAGAAAATCCTCCTACGGCTTATCTCTCTCCTTATTTAAGCATTGACTGATTTTATGTATTCGGCCACTTAGTCTTTCGATCGTATCCACACTTTCGGCCGTTTTTAGTCTTTCGACCGTATCTACACTTTCGGCTGCATATAGGCTCTCGACCACTTTTATGCTCTCAACCATATTGATGTGTTCGGCCAAATTGGTGTATTCCACCACATGTATATATTTTGCTACATTTATGATTTTGGGCTTCTATCCGACCTTTTTGGGCTTCTATCGCACCTTGTTGATTAGGCCCACTTGGTTGGGCTCAATGTTAATTTAATTTTCAGATCTTAGGCTTGACCCAGCCAAATTTCAACCAGGCCCAAACATTGCCCCCCCAGTTTTTATGAATTTTGCCGCAAGCTAAGTTTATGAAAACTTAAATTTAATTCTTTTTACAAACACATGGCCGGTTCAAGATTTTACTCTTATATCAGCCTCTAGATGATCTTGAACTTTAAACTATTATTCGTATTATTGCCAAAGCAATCCGGCTATGAAAGTTTAATGAACTATTTTCATGCAGCTACACTCTTCATTCTTTGATCACAAATATTGTCTTTTATGGCCGTTATTAATCGGCCCAATTTTATTACTAGATTTTTTTAGAACTAGAAAACCGTTGATTGGTCCTCTTGCCAAACATGCCGCGTCTCTTATTTGAACCATTCTCACTAGGAATGTAACCACACCATATTTTTATATATTTAACCCACTAAAGAAAATTAGCCATAATAATTGGCTATAATTATGGCAAGATATTTTATGGGTAGTTCCCCCCAATTAATATGATCAACCTCCTTTTGGTTCAAATAAGAAAGTAAACGCACCTTACTTTCTTTTTTTTTTTTCTTTTTTTTTAGTTGATGAACTTTTGATTTCCATCAATAAATTTCGGCCTTCATTTTTGGCTTTGGATAAGACTAAATTTCTTGTTTTTGAAGAAAGTAGTATCAGCCTTCATCCATATATTTTGCTTCTAAGCTTAGGCCGTAATCTCGACTTAACACTTTTGCATGTATTTTTTTCACAAAAATAATTTGCGGCTAACTAATAATAGTCTTTGGTTTGGCCGTTCTTGTATTGAGAAGAAATCTTTGACAACTGACACTATTTGGCCGCTTTTGTCTGTGAACTTTTTGTAGTGCCCAAATCACTAACAAGTTCTATATTTCTTTTTTTTTTCTTTTTTTTTATGGCCATAATACTAACATGACCTTTATTGGGAACGTTGTCGCAGCCTACTTATTTGGGTAGCGGCCTTTGAAAATAATATTTTTATAGAGACCAAGGGGGTGGCCACCTATGCTTAATTCCAAGCTGTGAGCCTTTCTTATTCTCGGCATGGATTTCGCGATTGTGCAAGCAGTAAATTGGTGTACAAGTCACCTTGGAACATGACCAAAACTGTTTTTTCCTTTTGTGCTGGTCGAATTTCCTTGCCCCATAAGTCCCGCTTGATTGGCTGGACTTGACCTTCTGTTAGGGTATGATAAATTTGACCATTTCTAATTGTGGTCTAATTACATCCGACTGGTCCCCTACAACCGTGTACACTGCTTCAGGTCGGGTTATGTTCAGACATTTCTCTTTTTGATCTTGTTGGTCATTAATTTGAAGGATGAACTCAAGTTGGGTCATATTTTGGTGTTCAACCTCGACCGCTTGTTGGATCGCATTCTCTTGGGTGGATTTTTCTTCCTCAACCAAAGTGAGCGTTTCAATAGGAAAGTTAATTTGAGTTTTCAACTCTAAGGCCGACTCGTCCACTTCTCTCTCATTCACATATTCCCGATTAACTTGATTTTCCTTTAGAAAAATTGGTGAAATGGATGGCCAGGACAGCAACCATACCAAGTTTTTTCTCTTCTTCAACCAATGTGGGTTTTCAAAAGGTAAATGGGTCGGAGTACTGAATTCCAAGGCCAATTCATCCACATCATTTTCCTTCATATATTGTCGGCCAACCTCATTTTCCTCCACATAGGTAGGTAGAATGAGTGACCGTACTGCAGTAACTTGATGGTTTTCCCACTGCTGTGGTTGAGATTTAAGATTGTGACTAAGAGTTTGCTTTTTGATAGCAAGTCGCGAGGCGATCTCATGAAAACCTTGAATCAAAATTTCGTTAGAAGCATAAAACTCATCCGCCATCTCCATAAATACATCTTTCACTTTAGATGTTACCTTTATGAAATTTTGATGTTCTTTGTCCATGCGGTCAACATATGGCCTCTCACAATGTTAATATTATTTTGGTCGTTATAGCCAAACATATGATTCGCTTGGTGGAAGCCATAACTAGGCTAATTATAAATATTGGCCGAATTATTTTGGCTATATGGGTAAGTACATTGTCCTCTGGCCACTTGATTGTACTGACCATTATAGCCATGTTGGCCATTTGAATAATTTTGATACATCATGTTATTTTGGTCATGATTGTTGTTTCTGCCATGTTGGCCATTGAATTGGCCACTAGAGCCATATTGATATATAGAATCGTAATGGATGCTATAGCCACCTTAATGTGTACAATTATATTGGCCATTTTGGTTGCCGTTACTAAATTGGCCGGTAGATTGGCTACTCAAGCCATAAGAATTATAGTCGTTATAGCTCATCAGCTAGTAGGAATATTTCCATTGATTTTGATCACTCATATAGTGTGTCCCACTGGGCATGCCAAATTATGTTTCCCTCTTTTTGGCCAGGTAGGCCGATTGAAGGAGTTTTTGGTCATTCTTTAATTGAGCACGGGGTGTGCCACCACTTATCTTACTTTAATCAAACGATTGTTCTGGCCGAAATATGGAACCTCCTCATGGCCTAGGTTCTTTCACTACCTCGGAGTCAAGGCTTTATGTGAGCAACCAAATGATGTGGAGTGGATGGAAATGAAGATTGAAGGTGAAATGTAATGAAATGAAGAACACGTGCATAAAGTAAAAGGTGCTTGAATTTAAATATAATGGAAAGATAATGTGGATAAAGTGCGTATAAATAATTTAAAGTGCGGTGCGTAAAGTCGAGTCAGACAAGTTAATTTAAAGTGTGAAATAAAGAATGTAAAGACGAGTCATGTGAATTGCAGATTGGAAATGCCTTAAAGTAAAGTGCAAATAAACTATATCAAAGTACAGTAAAGATTAAGCGAAGACATTCTGCAATTAAAATAGTCTGTAAAGACATAATTGAAATCCGAAAACTTGTCTCTATGGCTATATGCTGGATTTGTATGTTGTAATATAAGCTAATATTCGGTGCATCTTTTGGTCGGTCGTCAATTTTCCATTCTTGAGTCTTTGTGATTTTATGTGAATAATAATATTTGATTTGATTTTCCCATCAATACACTTCAGTTGACCATCAAGCTAGCATAATTCCTTCTATGTTTGAATTGTAACCTATGAGAAAATCCTTCCTACAGGCTTATCTTTTTTTTCCTTTTTTAAGCATTGGCTGATTTTATGTATTCGACTTCTTTTAGTCTTTCGACCGTATCTACACTTTTGGCTGCTTTTATTCTTTCAACCATATCTACACTTTCGACCACATATAGGCTCTCGACCACTTTTATGCTCTTGGCCATATTGATGTGTTCAGCCAGATTGGTCTATTCCGCCACATGTAGATATCCTGCTACATTTATGATTATGGGCTTCTATCCAACCTTATTTATTAGGTCCACTAGTTGGCTCAATGTTAATTTAATTTTCGGATCTCGAGCTTGACCCGGTCAAATTTCAACCAGGCCCAAACAATTTGTATCTAAGGCTCACTCTATACCCTTAAATTTATTGCAAGTTGAATGTGCAGAGACTAAAACTAGAAAATATATAATATAAATTAGAAGAGGGTTGAAGTTGAATCAATAAGGAGAAATGACGGGCATGAGGACTACGTGTCTGCAAGTCCAGGGCATTGATTAACACTAAAATAAAAATAAATTTGATCTCATTAAAGATGGGCAAGGGGAAAATGATAGGGTACAAAATAGTGAGTTTTTAATATAATATAATTTTGATGATGTGGACTAATTAAACTTCATTAGATTAACCAAATGATTGAGATTGCTCTAAATGCGTATATAAATGTACATATGCTAAATGTAGAGGCTTCGAGATCTCATAATAAGGACCAATATTTATCGAAAGGCTAAGACTAGTCCATAACCATCAGCCAAAAAATTCATCACTATAGATGTAGTTGAGAGTGCTGCATCTATTATTTAATCTCTTGTGTTAGTATGAAAATTGTATTGTCATTTTCCTAGACTCTAGCATAAGTTGAAAATTAGTATGTGTGAAGAATTGTTACCGGACGTTTTGGCACAACTCATTCAACCTCATACTTCCGAGGCATGACTTGACTGATATGAGAAACTTGACTTCAGGTAAATCATGACATAATCATGCATTCAAAAAGGATTTATAGTTGAAGTTGTTTTTAATGCCATTGTGATTTAAGTTAAAATATTAGCGTTTCCTACAGTGACGTGCCATGCTTATCTCCTAATTAACTTGTTTTAAGAGATAATTGTTTATTTATAAAAGTGGTTGTTTGGTGTCATCACTAAAGGTCCTTATTGAATCAGAATTTGTACATTTATAATTGGATAGTTTTTTTTACTGCTATTTTGGCGTCTCAATGAAGAGACCTTTTTGCATCAAGGTTTGGTAGTCTTATTTGAATAGAAGTAATTGGACTCTTGGGTTTCTCTCTTTTGAGAGAAAATCCGGTCTTGAATAAAACCAAGGTGTTTTCTTTTCAAAGGGCAAGCTTTTGACATATTGTTTTTGGAGCATATAGAATTCTTAAGAAAAAGCTGTTGTGCATATCTTTGAGATAAGTCATCAAGTGTTCCTTGTTTACTTGGTGATTTATCCATATACTTTCATCATTCATATTGTATTCATATGCATGTCGGTGACTCATACGGTTGAGGGCACCAAGACCGTGGTGGTGGCGATTTTCCTCCAGTGAGTTTGAAGCAATCATGACTAGTGTTGCGTTTAACATAAGGAGTGTCGAAGATCATCCTGTGATAGAAGTTGAGTTACGAAGAAGTCAGGTAAACATTATCTAGAATGTGTCTAGGATAAGTGTGTGAGTACTTTCTTGTAATCATCGTTCTATAGTGGATTTATGTTGGACTGAGGAGTCCCATAGATTTTCCCCAGATATGGAGTTTTACCACGTAAAATAATTATCTACGTGTTCCTTTATTTTATGTTCAGCACATGTTTCAAGATTGATAAACCATATCAATCATGCTTACCGAAGTTTATTTTGTGTTTGTTGACTTACAATCTTAAATTGGCATATTCATCCATCCTCCAGACATTTTTAGTCATCCTACAGATAAGTTGGGGAAAAATTCTATAGTCTGACCGTTAGATTGAAGAATTACTTGATATGTTGGTGTATCCTACTCATGTTGACATCTAAATGCACTTCTCCCTGAACGTATTCGCATATATAAATGGTTGACAGTGAGAACTGCTGCACATCTACATGCACGATTTACTCGAAAATTATTCGACTTTTCCTCTAATTTGGGTGATTCAAGAATTTATAGCAGATATCGTTACTACAAATTAACTCTAGTATATGAATCTTTTGAACGATGATGATTCTCAACAATCTATGTCGTGTGATGCAAGGGAAAACCAAAATTTAACCTATTCTAGTAACTAAGCAACCAAGGAAAATAGAAAATAAATTTATCCAACATTTCTGGTGATGATTTTGGAAATATTTCTATCATATTCTCTTACTGTTAAGAGAAGTTTTTGGAAAACTAAGAGCAGCCACTAGTGCTTCAGGGGTTATATATTTAGGCAATCAATATTCCATTGAGTTGTATTCTAACAAAAACTATAATCAAGTGCAGGCCTCATTAACTGGGAAGCTCTTATATTTTATTTATTTATTGTCTGGTCAATCTCCAAAGATTCTCAATGTCAATTAATAATATGAAATGGGTACGTACATCAATATCTGATTGTAAAGAAACTTATAGCCAAGGAGTAAGGTGACAGATTGAGCGACCCTAATACAACCTCTAGGAATATAGTCACAAGAAAAGAAAAGAAACTGAGACAGTAGCCATATGCCTTCCATCATTAGCTACGTATGCATCATCCTCAAATTTCAGATGTGGGCTCTACTATAATCGAACAGAACCCCGAATCCAGTTCAAGCTTCAACTCACATGAAATTGCCAGAATCTCTTTCTGGAAATGCCGCCCAAAGTGTCATCATCACCATCACTTTGTCTTTGTCATT
Organism: Prunus mume; assembly: GCF_029339155.1. NCBI lineage: Eukaryota > Viridiplantae > Streptophyta > Magnoliopsida > Rosales > Rosaceae > Prunus > Prunus mume. The sequence continues at coordinate 28,474 of NW_028296559.1, forward strand.
CCCAACAGTAGCACCTCAAATCTGGTTTTGAAGAACAATCTGCATTGAGTTTTGGTCGAGCCACATGAGGACATTTCAAACGAGCATGTTTGGGTCTTTGAGGCATCACCAAAAGTGCATTCACTCCTCGTATTCATCAAGCAAAGATAATGATATGTTAAAAGACGATGACAACTCAGGGATCTCAATCCCATGCATCCCAAGATTGTGACTGTACCAGATAGCCCATGAAGCTGACCTCTTTCCAAGTACCCATCATTGTGCTCAGCAGAGAGAGCTTCAAAATGAAAGACAATTTCAGCCAAATGCACATAGAAACCATGGTGGCTCCACAAAAATTCTGCAATGAATAAGTTGACATCACATAGCAATATGTTGAGCATGATAATAGACCATATGCGCTTCCTTAGCTTGGGTATGGTTTGAAATAAAGAACCGGATGCATCCCTACTGTCCCTCATGACCTTCATATCTTGAACAACCCTATCTTCATTCCACATTGAGTGAATAATGCCAAACCAACTGGGAAGCTCCTAGTGCTGGAATTTTTGCATAAACTATATCATAAGATTCAAGAATTTATGCTGCATCTGACAAAAATCCTCAACTTCTTACATAGCGACCTGCCATGAAGGAGAAAGCCGTAGGTTGACACAGCATAACTTGCACCAGAGCTAATAAACATTGTCTGAAGCCTGATAAAGAAGTTGAGAAGAATATTTTGGTTAAAGTTCATAGGGGAAACTAACAAATGTACATGCTCTGAGAATACTTATCTGTGTCAGTTTTATTATTAAAAATCTAGGAATACAGATATTAAAATGAAATGTCAAATCAAAGACAGTCGTCGTTTCAGATCATTTTAAGCATGAACTCTATCTCTTTGCGTATGAACAGGTGCTATCAAATTAATTGTAACTAAATCTATAAAACATGGGGCAAATACAATCAATTATGCCGAGACTGTACCTCATATATAATCGGCAAGTTTAATTAATTTTTGCTTCAGACATCGGATTTGCAACCACTAAACTTGAACTTCACAACAATTTTTTGTCTGGACAGCATACTGAGCTTGGCTTCTTCACTATCATCTCTTTCAAGCTTTTCACTCGAGAAATCCTTGGTTAGATCAGAATTGCAATCATGCCTAACATCGATCATATTCTCAATTCCTTCACCGCCCTGCTCAAGAGGTGCGCTTGAAACACAGCACAATCTTTTAATTCTAAGGAGATCCTCTGATGTACAAGGCTTGGCTACAGATAAAATACTCGCCATCGACCACTTCTTATGCTTACCCTTGTGTTGTTTTTTCATATGCCTCGGCTTCGTAGAAGAAGTCAATGTTTTATTACACTGAATAACATTAAGGTGTGAACTTGGTATTGTAGTCGAAGGTGTTGAAGGTTGATCTGTTGAAACCATAATATTGGAAGCAGGGTAGGACTGAAGCCAGTCTTGTTTTCTTCATGCTTATGACTGCTATTTGAAGGAGATAAATGGCAATGTTGGATTGAAAGTGCCGATACTGCTTCCTCAGAGTCAGTATAATTTACACTCATCTTCAATCTCCTGCTCAATGGTATCTGGTTCTTTGTCTTCGGAGTAATCAACATTCTCATCATCTTGTTGAGTACAATTCAAACCTACAGCTCCTCTGAGTGATTGGATGGCTGAATTATGGGATTCAAGGGGGCAACACATCACTAATACCGTAATTGAGACAAATTTGCAAGTATTTTTCTGGAAATGGCCAGTTAGAAAGGACATCTTTCTGACGACAAGCAAGAACATACTGTCTGCAAATAGAAATAGTTATAAATGAGAGGCTAGTTGATTTTTGGAGCAAAAAACTTTAAGTTGAATGTAGTGCAACTCAATCTTCAACATAAAATGAACGTGCATGATACTATTGCACAAAAGGTAAACAAAGGAAAAATTGAATACAGGAAATCAGATATATACGAATGGAAATAAACATGAAACTCACTCACAGTACTGATAAATAAAAGAGCAAGGCCTCATAAATTAGGGAGAACCGAAATTTGTTCATAACCTGGAATTTTAGTTTACTCCAAACTTGTTCTTCTGAAAACCCCCAAAACAGAAAGAACAAAAACTGCACGGTTCTATTGAAGAAACAGTATTCTGTATTTCAAATTAATGGAACAAAATTGAAAACAAAATACAGAAACATGCATTTCCACTCCACAAAAAAAAAATACAAATCAAATATAGGTTATGAAATAGAATCTGAAAAACTAGATGAAGATATATAAAAAAGACATGAAAAAACACTCTCTCTCAAATATATTATATATGCGAAGATCAATCACCTTATAGAGAAGGGTCTTTTATCTGGTTCCTCAAGATCGTTATTTGAAGTTGTTTGCTGATGCATAGATTGGGAAACCCCAGCTGGGTTTCTCTGCTGAGGCAGCATAGGGTAGACCGCAGAAATTAATCAATGGCTAAAAATGAAAAGGAAGACAAACCCAGTTGAAATTATGGGCACTGCATCAATATGGAACAAGAATGAAGAACAAAATTATGGGCAATCAATGGAAACCAAAAGCCCTTCACCCAGAGAAACGAGGGTTGGAGAACAGAAAGAAAGCCCGAGTTTCAGCTGGTGGGTTGACCAAAGGTTGAAAAGAACACAAGAATATCAGAAAATGAAAATGAAATTCCAACAGTCTGCAAGTTCTCAAAAGAATGAAATAAGAAAGAGAAAGCGTTGCGAATTACAGAGGAAAAGGGAAGTGTGTTCAAGCTTAGAAGGGTTTGGGATGAAAAGGTTGTGTAGCTTAAAAAGAACGCAAGGAAGAAAAAAAAAAAAAAAAAAGAAGATATGTTTGTTTTTCAAAATCTGAAGAATTTTATAGATGTGAAGAGAAACTTGAATGAGCTGTAGATTGTTTCTCGTGACTTTGAGAGAGAGAGAGAGAGAGAGAGAGAGAGAGAAGAAAGAAGAAGAAGAAGAAGGAAATCGAAGAGGTACCTCTAGTTATTTTCCTTTCTATTTTTGTTTGGAGATTTGTTGTTTTCTTTCTTTCTCCTTCAAAAAAATAAAATAAAATAAAAGAAAACAGAGAAAATCTGATACTTGGGTGCGAGGCTGAAGGGCATGTAGTTTTTAGGTTATGGAGTTTGGGTGTTCTGTTTTGGAAGGCAGAATACATTTAAGCTTTGACCAAATTTAACAGTCAACTAAATTTGAGAAATCAAAAAATGGGTGGCCTAACTGTCCTGCGTTTAATGACCAAAATGAAAAAAAACAAAAACAAACTGTCCTGACTTCACCTTGAGCTTTTCTCTCTCACGGAGGACATATCAAACTCCTTTTATGGCTTGAGAAGCAGAGCCTTCATTTCTTCTGCAAGAAAATTATCTCCTGTACATGATTATGGAAGTCCTTTTTCAGACTTGTCTTCCTGTTTTCCTGTGTTTAATTTGCTGTTGTGTTTCTGGCGGCAGGTGGTTGTTTCCTCTGTCTCTTTGTAATATCTCTCTAGCCTGTTGCTTGCTTGCTCATCAGGCTTTGGCATTTGTTTTTAGATTTTATGTTTCTTTAGTTGAATCAGTAAGTTTCCCTTCATCCGTGAAAAGATGGCTCGAACACAGCGTTTGATCTTCTCTCTGCTGAAGCGACGATTACAGTTTATCTCTAAACTTCTTCTGACATATATGGTTCCTCCTTTGCACATATTGCGCAGTATCTGTGTCTGCATTTGGTAACTGATGATCTTATTTGATCCTAGACTCAATTAACAGATATATATACATACGGTGAAGAAGCTGGAAGAAGGCCATTTCAATACTATTGATACCCAACACATCAGGAAACAGTTACAGATATGAGAAAAATTCTAGTGTGAAAAACATAGAAAAAGTTATACAAGCCGATTGCAAGACTTATTCTGCCTTTTTCCAGTGGACATGGGAGGGCTTGATGGCTTTATTAGAGAAAGCTCGCGGTAGAGAACTCAAAAAACTGAGAATAATAATTGTTGTTAACCCCCAGGAGGGCTTGAAGGCTTTGGTTGCCTTTCTTTTGATATAGTGAAGCTGGAAGGAGAAGGCGATCGATCGATCTCAATACTATTGGTAATTCTCAACAGATCTGTCATATGATGCAATAGGACACCAAATTTTACATCTAGTTAGCAGGCATAAAGTCTGTCAATTTTTCTGATTATCTCTACTACTTGTAAAGCAGCTTAGAAACCAAACTTCAATTATTTTTGGTCAATTGATTTTGCTTGTAATAGTACCCTGCCGTAGGAAAAAGAAGGAAACAAAACCAAAAAACGGTTCAAGGTACAAATGTTTAGGAGCAGAAAATTCCTTAGGTATAGGTGATTGAGTTGAACTTCTGTCGCTGGACTTTCTAGGCTGAATGTAGATAGGAGGCTGATAAGAAGTTGGGGTGTAGGACAATATAGGAGCCATTATATATTATTTGAGCTGAATGTAAATGTTCTTTTTCCGGAATTTTTGTACAGAAGATTTCGCTTGTTTCGGGTGAGAAGAATTGATAGTTAAGGGTAAAAACTATTATGTCAGTATATTTTTTATGTAATAAACTGAGTGAATATTTGAACTGAAGCAATATTACATGCAGCCATCGGACTCTTATCTGTCCGATGATGAAGAAGTTCTCTGAACAGCTTCAAACTAGATGAGAAAGAGAAAGTGGTACACACCTATTGAGGCAGCTGGACAAGTTTGTTCAATGGCTTCCTTTGAGAAATATATTACAATGAATTACAACTGATTCTATGGAAGGACAAATAAAACCCATTAAAGCCAGATAATTAATAGTACTGAAGCTAGTAAAGATGACTCCATGCAGTGCCATGCCAATTGAATAGTCTTAAAAAGAAAATCATAGAATTCCAGAGCTTTCGCCTTGGACTGAGGAGCAGAGTTTTAGCTTGTGCTGGAAAATTAGCTCCCTTTTGCAAATCAATAGCCTGTTGCTAATTGCTTGCTGAGGCTTAATTTTACTTTGTTTTGTCTGCAAGATGTCTATCTCCGCACTGAAAAAAGCAAGCTGATCAAGTTTTAAACTTCAAGTTCTGAGGTGGTTCCACCTTCGCAAATTTTGCGGAAAACACAACATGGTAAAATCTGTTGGAAGGATGCATTTTGGTGAAATCTTAGATCCTAGACTCAAATATTACATATATACCTGCAATGCATTTGGTGAAGCTGGAAAGAGAAGGCTCTCAATATTCCAACACATCACGGTATAAGAAACTTACTCTTGATGAGAAAAAGATATAAAAAGATTTTAAAAATTCCTTTACTACAATCACTTTGAATCCAACATATATATACTCAAATTAAAGTTAAGCATGAGCTGAAGGCGAAGAATAATCGGAGAAGAAAAAGATTGACGAAGGTGAATTGCATACCACTGTTGTCATTGAGCTTCTTCCCAACAAGCCATGGCAATGATAATCATTTACACCCTAGCTAATGGTTTTGCATGAACCAAAGTGAGAGAGAGAGAGAGAGAGAGAGAGAGAGAGAGAGAGAGAGAGAGATGTGGGTGATGCTGCCGCAGTGGGGCTCTATAATTGTTGTTAATTCTCTTCTTCTTAGTTTATGCTAATCATTTTCATTGCTGCGGTGGATCCATTGAAGTCCTGCTTTGATTATGATGGCAGAAGAGTTTCTGCAGATCTCTGCAAAATAATATAGCAAGCTACGTCTATGGATGACCCAGCACATTTCATTTACTTAAGTACAGTTAGCGCAGGAGGTTTGAACTACATCACAGTTCATTCATAGCCTGTTGCTTGCTTGCTCAAGCTTTGACATTTGTTTTTGTTAGCGAGATCTTAGCTTAATTAGGAGATTTACTTCCTAGTTTATTAGGACTATATTTCTTTCCTTTTGTACATATATTGTGTAATTAAGATTTTATCTTATTTCCTAGTTTGACCATACTAGGGTTACATTCTTGTATTATAAATACATACTTTTGGAGAATGAAATAAAACCTGAAAAATATTCTACCCATATTATTTGACTTGGCATCAGAGCCAACTTTTTTGGTAACCTGTGTGTTGTGCCCACCCCTATTCTAGTCCTATATTTTTTTCTCTACCTATGCCGTGTGTGCCCTCCTGGGTTTGTGTGTTGTGTTGTAGTGTTCGTGCCTCTATTGTGTTCGTGTTATTCATGTCTTCGTGCATCTGTCGTATTTGTGCCTTTGCTGTCTTTCGTTGTGTACTCTGCCTTGGTCGTGCCTCTACTGTGTTCATGGCTGTCTTCGTGCATCTGCCTTATTTGTGCCTCTACTGTGTTTCCGTTGTATACTTTGCGTAATCTGTTGAGTTTTTGCTGCAATCAATGGGTGATAACTCCATTGTTGCTGCTGCTTCTGCAAATTTGTGTATTTCTGACTCTATTCCAAGTACGGGCTCCAATACTTGGATAATTGACACTGGTGCTTCTGATCATATGACTTATGATGCTAAATTTTTTGATGAGTTATCTAGTAACACCCGTGACCTAATGGCTTGCCCTCTCCAGTTATTGGTGAGAGCGTTATCTCTCTCATTCCTACTATGTCCTTGTCTTGTGTCTTATTAGTTCTCAATATCCATTGCAACTTGTTATCTGTTGGTCGATTACTTGATACACTTAATGCTTCTGCAACTTTCTATCCCACACAATGCTCTTTTCAAGATCTCAAGACTCACGAGATAATTGGGCATGGTAAACGGATAAGGGGTTATAATATTTGGCATTGCCTTTTGCACTAGTTAGTGATCATGTCGTTAATACTGTTCAAAGTTGCAGGTCAAAGACAAATAGCAAATTTGGTTATGGCATCGTCGCTTGGGACACTAGTCATTTGGCTGCTTTAAGCGTCTGTTTCCATCTTTATTCCGCTCTTGTGATGAGTCCAGTTTTAAGTGTGAGACATGTATTTTGGCCAATAGCCATCGCAGTGTGTTTCCTTTGAGTGACAGTAAAGCTGCAAAGCGTTTTAATTTAGTGCATTCTTATGTGTGGGTCCGGCTCACGTTACTTCAAACTAATTTCGTTGGTTCATCACATTTATTGATGATTGTACCCGACTTACTTGGGTTTTCTTGCTGAAAAATAAACATGTTGTTGCTTCCATTGTTCCAGAGTTTTGTACTATGATGTCTACCCAGTTTCATGCTCAGGTCAAAGCATTCCGAACAGATAACGAAGGTAAATATGTGAATAATACTTTGGCGTCTTTCTTCTATGCTCAAGGTATTATTCATCAAAGGACAACCCCTTTTACTCTTCAACAAAATGATATGTCTGAAAGAAAGAACCGACAATTGCTTGAAGTTTCCCGCTCACTTATATTAGATATGTCTGTTCCCCATCATCTTTGGGGCATGTTGTTCTGTCTGCTGCCTATTTGATTAATCGTACTCCTAGCCGGGTTATTGATTTCAAGATTCTGCATGATGTGTTTGGTGACCATGTTTCCCCTGTTTTTGTCTCCAAGTTGCCCTCTAAAGTTTTTGGATGTGTTGCCTATGTTCATGTCTATTCTTATCAACAGAGTAAACTTGATCCTTATGCTTTGCAATATGTCTTTATTGGTTATTCTTCTACTTATAAGGGTTATAAGTGTTATCATCCACCTACCCAAAAGGTGCATGTTACTTTGGATGTGACTTTCCATGAAGAAGTGCCCTATTATGTTTCTCCCTCCTCTCCAATTCAGGAGGAGAGAGGAGTGAATTGGAGAGTCTTGAATTAGAGAATCTTGGACTTGAATTGGAGAATGATGCTTTTAAAGATACTACTCTAGGGAATGAGACGACCGGTCACACTGAAGCAAGCAACCAGTCGCCCATATATGAAGATGAAACATGTGGTCTCAATGATGAAACATTTAGTATCAGCTAGTTGGGATGTTGTTGGAGTTGGAACTTGGAACATCACTGAATATAGCATAAGCTATTGTTTTGAAATTGATACATTTTGGGCCAAACAAAATTTGCATGATACAAATTACAATGTTGGCCCAAAATGTATCAATTTATAAGTTGGTTGTAAAACTAGTTTACCTATCCTGTATTAGATAGTTTATATACTCAAAACAGAAATATTCGACTTAGATGGATACCTAATTGTGTCTAGTCCCATTATCGAAACGCGCAATTATGTTGTGAGTGTGTTATCCGGATCGTCCCGTTATAAAAACATGCTCGTAATTATCCTATCCTTTCAAATAATTTAAACAAGGGTAAATTCCTTGTACTATGATAACCGTTGATCATAACATAAGGTGAAGAATTGTGATGACTAGCGAGTAGAATATTGATCTAAATCTTCCTGGAGCTTCTCGATTATCTTGTCCTGCTCACTAATGGTCTCTGCGAGTCTCCTGTTCTCTTCCTTCAGCATCTCAAACTGGCAAACAACACTTTGAATCTGCGCTTCAATGGCCTCATCGCTCAACTCAAAAGCACTCTCTACAACCCTAACAACACGCCACAAACTCACCACAACAAGCAGCCCCCCTCCCTCCCTCTCGTAAAAAGCTTCTAAAACCAGGGCACCCGTCAAAACGACGCCATCAATGACGTAACCGGGACGCCGCAGGAGAAACGTACGCATGCCAAGTCCCACAGCTTGAGCCATCGTCTTTGCCGAAAGCAGGGCGAGGATAGCAATGCCCACCCAACGGTACCAAATTTCTGGTGTGGTTTTTTTGTTCTTGTTTGGTGAGTTGTTGCACTTGGTTAGCAAAGATGAGGAGAGTTCAAGGATGGTGAGGATGAGATCTACAATGAGGAGGGAGATAGAAATCACATGGACTGGTGTGGACTCTAGAAAATTGGCCAAGTGGGTTCTCCATGGGGCTAAATTTAGGTCTTGAAATTGTGTGGAATTATTATTATCAAACCAAAAAAACCTGTGCCAATGTTGCCTTCTATGCCAGGTCCTTGTCAGGCTCTGGATTGAGGCTTCAGTGGATTCAACAGAGAATGAGTTGGTGGTGGTGGTGGTTGTGGGAGGCCCAGGTTGTTGAATTTGAATTTGAGATGAGGCAATTTTCATTATTGGTTTTGGAAATTTGGAGTTTTAAGTTTGTGTTTTTGGTTTTTTTGGGTTCGATTTGGTGCTTTTATGTGTGAAGTGCAAGCTTGGAGTTGATGATATGCTTTGGAGTCACGTTGAATGAATGCCATGCTGTGCAGTGCAGTTGTATTGCATGTGTCACTATTGGAGATGCGTTAAGCATAAAATCAAAGCACCTCCTCACCTTTTTTTTCTATATACTCATTTCTGTTTTGTTTTTTTTTTTTTTGGGGTCTGACTTCCCTCGCATGGGATGGAACCTAAATGTTTGGGTACCCATATGAGAGAGCTGGGCTGTTATAGCTGTAGCATTTTCATTGTCAGCATTGGTTCAGAATTTTTCTTTGCGAAGGTCAAAAATTGGATAATTTTTACTGGAAATATTGACTGAAAAAGTGAACTGGGTTTGATGTTTAATGGGTTGTAAATTGTAGGACCATACATTGCTGCCAAGTAATGTTTTGCTTCTCTCCCAACTACCAGTTTATATGTTTTCTTTTTAGGGGCCAACAGTTCACTTTCTTTTTTTTTTTTTGACGAAATCTTGTTTCATTAAATAAAAGGTCAAACGTCATATTATATCAAAATGAACTCAAATAATTGAGTTCACACAAAATGCAATGAGACATAGCCCACTACAAATAAAACTAACAAAATGCATAAAGCATACATAAAGAAACATAAAGGCAGAAAACCCACAAAATGCAAAAGCCCACAAAGCTCAACACAACCTTAGGAAACCCTAACACCATTAACAAACATATGCCGCACAATCCTACAGTCACAAGCCGCACCACCATAGCAAGCTGACAACCACCAAGGAGAAACCTGTGACCAACAAAAAATGGTGGTGGGCAAGCCACCAAAGCTACACCTAGTAGGAGTAGCACTACCATAATCCAAGCAATACGTGCGATTTGCACTTTAAGGGCATCCCAAACTCCAACATTTCCACCGAGGATAGACAACAGAAGAAACATCCGTGGAGTCAAGGAGCCGATGATAGTTGTTAAGACCAACCGATGTGACGCAGACTCCAACAATGAGGAGAGAAAATGCATTGCAGAAACCTGTAAAGAACACCAGAAAATAAAACCGAAGCCTTCACGGCCTAAAAGACGAAACAAATTAAATATAAAAAAATGAGAAAGGAAACAAAAAAAGAAGAACGAAAAGGAACTGGCTCTGCAAAAACAGAGCAGCAACCCGTGGAGGAGGTAGGAAGAGGGAGGAGAAGGTAGGGAAAAAAAAGGGGGTAAAGGAGAAAATCAGAAAAGAAATTAAAAAGAAGGAGATGGGAGAAAAGAACAGAAAACAAAAGCAAAAAAACAGAAAAAAGTGAAGGTAGAGATCTAGAAAAGATAACAGAGAAGGGAGGAGAGGAAGGGGGACGAAGGAGAGAGGGGAGAGGGAACCAGATAAAAGGAAAGGGGAGATGATGGAGAAAAACCGACAAAACAGAACAAAGAACCAAAAAGAGGGAGGAGAGGGGGAAGGGAGGATTGGAGGAAAGGAGGAGCAAGGAGGCAAGAAAGGGGGAAGGGAGAAGGGTCGGTGATCACTTCTGGCGGCGCTAGAAGAGAGGGGGCTAGGGTTCAGGAAGCAGAGAGAGAGGGGCAATCTATACGTGTGATGTCTAAGAATTCGGGACCGTATTAGGGGCCAACAGTTCACTTGAGAAGCCTAAGGAGGAGCTGAAGTCAAGAAATACCGTGGTGAAGGTTTGGATAACACATTTCTTTGTATAAATGTCCCACGTAGCATCATCTTGAATTCCTTATACATATTTTTGACAGGATGATACTTTCAAAACCTCAGACTCACCTAATTTGCATAGTCAAGCAACTGTGTATGCAAAGTTGGCTGAATCTGATGCCGTGAAGACTGGCTCTTTGAAGAGCAGTGCAGAGCAAGAAAACCTTCAAGATGAAAGTGGTCTTTTCATTGTCCTCCCAATTTCAGCTGAAAGCACTGTTGCAGATAAGTCTTTGATCAAGCATATATAATATATATCATCCCTGTGAAGAACACCAATATCATATTGAGTATTAATGCAATCTACAAATTTGCCATTCATATGTAGAAATAATGAAGATATGATTTGTCACATTTTATTTTATGGCTGTGATCTGTTTTTGAATGCCTTTTATATTATTCCTTAAATTTTTTAGAGGTAAAAATGTCCAAGTTCGTTTGCTTTTCCTGTCAAGATTTAGAGGTCAAAATGTCCACCCACGTAGTCCATACCTCTCTAACCTTTTTTTTTGGAAACTGAATATTTCATTAGGCAAAAGCCAAGGCAAACCGCCAAAGAGAGAAACAGAGCAGTACAAAATAAGCCAAAACACAACCGCCTACACTAAGCCAGAAACCAAGGCAACCAAAAAAACCATGTCGACCCAGAATTACAGCAGAAACTAGAGCTAGGACATACGACCAGACACATTGCAGACGGCAACGGGTGTCAGCGGTCAGTAAAATCATCACCCAATCAAAGCCTATGGTGGGCAAGGAAGCCCATCAAGAGACAGAACATGAACAAGGGAGGATGGGGGCCGATTGACCCAAACTTCCGTACCCATCCCTCCAACAGCAATCGCCGCCGCAGCATCCGCAACTGCATTGGCTTCTCTTGGGATCCAAGTCCAACAAACAGCAGAAAACTTGGACTTCAAATCCTGTATCCGACATAAAGAAGGGTAAATACCCCAGTCCCCTCTGGCAATTTTCCCAGCACAATTATCAATAACCTTCTTTGAATCAGACTCCACACACACATGAGTGATGCCATTTTCCAGTGCAAAAGACAATCCCTCAATAATCGCCTATGCTTCAGCAGTCTCAACAGACCCAGTTGTGGTCTTTAAAGCTTTCCCAAGCTTAAATTCACCCTTATGGTTCCTGATGATTATGCCCAGACCCGCTAAACCTGAAGCTTTTTGCCAAGAAGCGTCCACATTCAACTTAAGAAAGGGGTTTGGAGGAGCACACCATGTTCAGCCCAGACTCACCACACCATCATCCCTACCAACTCTATTGATATTCCCTGGGAAATCCTCAATTTGAAAAAATTCCGACCAAGCCTCCTTAGCTCCATGTAAAACCTCCAAAGGATTTGGACGCACCTCCTCAAACACGGCCTTACAACGAGCTTCCCAAATACTCCACATAACAAAAGACAAGATAGTAATTGATCTGCTAACCTCATCCTTAGACTGGTGAGGGATGTTGCAGAGGGAGAGAAACCATTGGTGGAGAGAGGTTACCTGTTGCCTATTACCAATATACCCCAGCGGGCAAGCAAACCATACCCCAATAACCCAAGGACAAGTCAGGAGGGCATGTTCAACCGATTCAGGATGATCCTCACATATAGGGCATGTTGAGGAGCATGGCACCCTTCTTCCAGCCAAGTTAGCCTTTGTAGCCAGGCAGTTGGTCATTGCCATCCACATAAAGTGACAAATTTTAGGAAGGGTTTTCGCATGCCAAATTAGCTTCCAGAGTTTCTTATCCACCCCCCTTGAGCCAGAGGCTTTATCCATGATGCTCCTTCGAGCCTTTGATGCAGAAAGTAATACCCCGACCTGACAGAGTATTGCCCTTGTCTATTCAGAGGCCAAATTAGCCTGTCTTTACCGTCATAGGGGCCAAGAGGGATAGTCAAGATGGCAGCTTCCTCATGGGCAGAGATGCACTGTCTGATTGGCTCCACATTCCAGGATCGGGTAGAAGGATCAATAATAGTAGCGACATGAGTGTCTTGGCCTAAAGTAACCGATAGATGGCCGGATAACCGAGCACCCGGAATAGGATGAATCCAGCGGTCATGCCATAGCCTAACACTTTCTCCATTAACCACTTGCCATTGCACGCCTTGGTTGATAACATTCAGACCTTCCAAGATACTTGACCAGACCCAAGAAGCATTGGCACCTTTTTAATTAGCATTAAGCACATTGCCATCAAGAAAATATTTGTCTTTGAGTATGCACGCCCATAAGGAGTCAGGATTCATGAGCAAACGCCAGCCTTGCATCGCTAATAAGGCTAAGTTGAATTCACTAAAATTACGGAAACTCATTCCTCCTTCAACTTTAGCAAGACCCAACTTCTCCTAGCTTACCCAATGTATCTTGTTGGAATAATTTTTCTGCCCCCACCAAAAATTCCCAATGGAAGAGTCCAGCTCTTTGCAAAATGTAATAGGAAACTTAAAAACCGACATGGGATACGCCGGAATAGCCTGAACAACTACCTTAACAAGGACCTCCTTCCCAACCTGAGAGAGAAGGAGCTGCTTCCAACCCTGCAATTTGCCAAGAATACGATCTTTTACATATTTCAAAACTCCCTTTTTAGATTTTCCCCAAACAGTCGGTAACCCCAAATATACCCCAGGGTTTTCCACAAGCGCCATTCCCAGCATCTCACAAATACTATTCTTGACATCAGTGGGGGAATTTGTGCTAAAGAAGCAGCAAGATTTATCAGTATTAAGCAGCTGGCCAGAGGCTAAGCAGTAGCTCCTTAGGATGGCCAACATATTAGAGCAATTTTCCTGACTAGCTCTCAGAAACAAAAGAGAGTCGTCAGTGAAAAAAATATGAGAAATCAGGGGCTCATTCCTGCTAAGCTTGATACCTTGGATGTAACCCGCCATACACGCTTCTTTGATCATTACAGATAGGGCCTCACTGACAATGATGAAGAGGTAAGGGGATAAGGGATCACCCTGCCTCAGGCCTCTCGTGGGGCGAAAATGCTTGCCTGGGCTGCCATTAATAATCACAGAAAATTCCACAGATCTAACACATTTAAGGATCAGAGACACCCATCGATTGTCAAAACCCATCTTAATCATAGTAGCCTCAAGGAAATCCCACTCAACCCTGTCATAAGCTTTGCTCATATCCAATTTCATGGCCATTTCAAACCACTTTTTCTTCTTTAGCATTTTTAGGTGATGAAACACCTCATGAGCAATAATCACATTGTCTTGAATTTGTCGATTGGGCACAAAGGCACTCTGATGGTGGGTAATAACTTGCTCAAGTATGGGTTTTAACCGATTGGCTAAGACCTTGGCAAAAATCTTGTATGAGAAATTACAGCAATTGATAGGGCCGAACTGGCTCACAGTTTCTGGGTTTGGGACCTTTGGGATAAGGACGATGTTTGTGCTATTAAATTTATCTAGTGCCACTTCCCCTATGAAAAACTCATGAACCGCACCACGAACTTCAATACGGATCGACTCCCAGTTTGTATGGTAGAATAAGCCTTGAAAACCATCAGGGCCAGGGGTCTCTAACCTCTCTCCTCCCATTTTCTTAAGGTCACGTTTGCCCCTTCCAACAATAGACTTGAGACAAAAGTGACAAATCGAATGTTTGAGGATGTAAAATGTAGCTAAAATAAAGCGGGAAAGCAGTAATACTTCAAAGTCCATAATTGCATTACATTTTACTCATATTTACCAAACGGGTTGGGCTTTCCAAAAATTTTCGATCCTTTAACGTGTGACTTTAATGTCAGATGAATTAAAATATGCCATATCGACAATAACTAAGAATACTTTTCAAAGGCTAGTGTGGTATAATTCAGTTGGTTATACTCTTCCACCTCCAGCCATGTGAGCATAGACCCCAACATGGACGGACTTAGGATTTGAAAATAGAGTGAGCTAAATTTATCTTACATACAAAATTATCATATGATGTCCAAGTCAATTTTTTTTTTCACCACACAACTTATCACACGATGTCTAAGTCATCATCTCTCGTTGCCAGCTTATCACAACTGACATCAAAACTGATTGTCGTTGATCTCAAAACCAATTTCAAATAGATATGGCCAAAATTTCAAAGATTCCACCACTATATTGGTATGAACGAAGTTTGGAGTTTTGATAAACTTGAAATTAATTTTTTTTTTCAAAATTAAAGCCCACTTTTACTTCAAAAGTTGTACATTGGAAGGATTTGACTAGCCTCATTTTCTCTCTCCTATCTAGCCACACGCAGCTAGCCACTGTTCACAAAACTAAATTGACTAATGTATGCTTCATTAACTTTTTTTTTGCTACAGGACCCAAGAGAAAAAACTAAATTGACTAGTGTATGCTTTTATTATTATTTGAATTTAAATATTTATAATAAATATATAAATATTTTTCAGTTTAAACAGAATTTTGACGAAAATGACCATATTTGTTAACATATATAAATATATAGACTAAATTAGCTAAATTGATAACACGAGGACTAAATAGTTTATTAGGAAAAACACCAGGACTATTTTGCCATTTAAACAAATTAAAAAAAATGTTTTTTATTTTGAATTGGTAGGTAACATAAATAAAATATAGATGTAAAATTATGTTTCAAAATAAAAATAAAAATAGATAGTGAAACAAATGAATTTTTTTTACGAAGCAAATGAATTTACTTTGAACTTTGTCAAAAAGATTTGACTTTGACTCAAAAAAGGAAGAAAAAAAACAATATCCGATAAATATTGAAAAGCAGAGGAGAGAGGCGGTAGTGAAGATTTAAAAGCAACTTTTCCAGTTGCTTGGGTTTCATAATCAACTCGTTTCACTTCTGCTGAAGTCGGTTTTTTTTTTTTCTTCGGGCTGGCCTTTCGTCGAGCACCTTGTGTGCATTTGTGGTCGCCTAGCTTCTCGCCATGGGATCGTCTCAGACCTTCACAGAAGAATGGAATTCTCTCTTCCCAATTTCCTCAGTCTTCAAGCCTCCCCTCCTCCTTTCAAACCCTTCTCTAAAACCGATCCTGGGTCCTCTGATCTTCAACCCTAAACCCAACTCCACAACCCTCCTTTTCTCTTCTTCCTCTTCTCTCCTTCCCCCTCTCCCTCCTTTACCTCATCTCTCTCTCCCTCGTTTTCTCCTCACTTCCCCCCCTGACTCTGCCCCTCTTCCCTCCTCCGTTCCCTCCGTAGCCTCCTTCTTGGGCCCCCACCACCCCAAAAACGACGTCTCCTCGTCTCTCCTCTACAACCGTCTTGAATTCCTTCCGTGCCCGCAGATTAACACCGTCGTTGTATTCTTCCCCACTGGTGGAAACTCTGACCAAGTTGGGTTCTTGCAGTTGGTGTTAAAAGGTTCGACCTTTGATGTCAAAGTGGATGCAAACGGAGGGGTTTTCGCCTCCGGGCGGTGGTTTAGTTATCGTATTTCGAGGATTTCGGTGAACCCGATTCCTGGGTTTTCGAGTTTAAGAGATAATGGTTCTTGTGTGACAATTGGGTATTTATTGGCTTCTACTATGTACTCTGTGCATTGGTTTATTGTAAAGGTTGGAGATTTTGGTCCAAATTTAGATAGTAGGGTTAGTTTAGTTCATTTGGGTAGTAAGATTTTCAAGACTTGCTGTGTTGTACATGCTTGTTGGAGTCCACATTTATTGGAAGAGAGTGTGGTGTTGTTCGAGAATGGTGATTTATTCTTGTTTGATTTGGACTCTCGTCTAAAAACCCCCCACACTTTGAATGCAAATTTTAAATTTAATGGGACCAGATTGAAAGTGCCCTGGGATATTGATGATGGTTCGGGTAGTTCACGAAATTATAGGTGGTTGAGTTGTGAGTTCAGTTGGCACCCTAGAGTTTTGATAGTTGCACGTTCAGATGCAGTTTTCTTAGTTGATTTGAGGGCCCATGAGTGTAATGTTAGTTGTTTGATGAAAATTGAGATGTTGCATATGTATGCCTCCATTGAAAAGGAGCAGTTCCTTGTGCTTTCGAAGGCAGGTTCTGATGATTTTCACTTTGTTTTGGCTTCTGACACTTTGTTAGTTGTTTGTGATGTGCGCAAGCCATTGATGCCGGTGTTGCAATGGGCTCATGGCCTTGATAAACCAAGCTATGTTGATGTTTTAAGACTGTCAGAGTTGAGGTCACAGTTGAGGGATGACAAATTTAAATGGGCTTCTGACTCGGGTTTTTGCATTATAGTGGGGTCGT
The DNA here is from genome assembly GCF_029339155.1 of Prunus mume. Taxonomy (NCBI): domain Eukaryota; kingdom Viridiplantae; phylum Streptophyta; class Magnoliopsida; order Rosales; family Rosaceae; genus Prunus; species Prunus mume. The sequence goes on from NW_028296559.1 coordinate 45,557, forward strand.
TTTGGAATTGTGAGTTTAGTATCTTTTGCTATGGACCTTCCCTCCCAGCTCCGATAGGATCAGTAGCTTCGAAAATAGCAGAACTTCGGAAATCCTTCTATGCATGGGAGCTTCCTTCAGATCTTTTATTGTCAGGCCATGAGTGCCATTGCGGAAGCTGTCTTGTAAAAGAAGAGTTTTCAAAAGACGCTCTTCCTGAATGGATTGATTGGCAGCAGAAGAAAGAAATTGTTTTGGGCTTCGGCATTGTAAACAAAGATCTGTCTGCTCTGCTTTCTGACCCAGATGAATTTGGTGGTTTTACATTGATTAGGCTTATGTCCTCAGGGAAGCTTGAATTACAGAGATATTGTGCATCATTTGATTCTATAAAAAAAGTAGAAGAATCACATGGAGAACATTTGCTTTTTAAGGATTATTTGCTGTACTCCCTAGTTGATGAGGAATACAAATTTCCTAGGAGATTTAAATACCTTAAACTTGACTACCTCTGTGGTTATCTGAATGGTAATCTTGATGAAGTCTTAGATGACAAAATAAAAATTCCCTATAATGATCAAGGGAAGGAACTTTTTAGCTCAGAGTTTCATGAAACTTTATGCAAAAAGTTACATGCTTGTGGTTTTGGTAAGTTTAGATCATCTCCTGCAGTTACAAGTGTTTTAAATGACATTAACTTGCCTGCAAGCATACACGAGGTTGTTTTGAAGAGATTGTGGTCAGACTTGCCCATTGAGCTTCTGGAACTGGCCTTTTCTAACAACTCTGAAATCCTTGAAGTGCTTGTGGACAAAAATAGGGTGGCTTTGGAATTCTCTGTAGTACCAGACCTATCTCAGTTGCCTCCTTTCATTTTAAGGAAGTCTTCACGCCGCAGCAATAAGTGGTCACAGAAAGTGCAACGTGGTGATGCCCTTGTGGGTCCAGTTCTTCCTCTTCCTGTTTTGCTTGCACTTCATGAATATCGCAATGGATGTCCGAATTCAGATGAAAAATCAGGTAGATTTTCAGTAGAGGCAGAAATTAATCGCAGCTGTGATGAGGTCATGCAGGTCACCGGTGAACTGGCTGTTTCTATTTCTGAGGCTGCGATTGTCGATAATCCAGTGACGTCCCTTGCTAATGATGGAGACGAGACATGGAGAAACTCTCAAAAGTCAAAACCTTTCTTTTCATATCAGCCAGTTGCGGCTAAAGGATCTCCACTGGATCATACACAGGGCAAATCTGTTTATAAGGATGACAGGTTTGACACCTTAATTTCTAAAGTGTCTGATAAGAAGCATGTATCCAACGACAATCAGGATAATGTTGGACTAGAACTATTTGATGATCTTTGCCCTGTAGAGTTGAGATTTGATGCTTGTTCCTTGAAGTTTGAACAGAAGGAATTGGAGGCGTATTGTAAATTGAAGGGGGAATTCTTAAAATGGCAAAAGAGCTTTGACTTGTATCAAGAATTCTGCTCTCGGATTGAATCAAAAAGCTCATAAATGTTTCTTTAATTCTTTTGTCCATGTTCCTGCAAATTTTTCACCACTGAGTAAAACCCCTCCCTTCTGTACTTATTTTCCCTGTAGTTAATTTTGATGTATTTAGATTATAGATGACTAGGAAAAGTTCCTGTGTATACGACAGGATCATAATGTAAACAGCCACAGCTACCCAGACAAATCGTTTTATACAATAAGGCACAAAATGTTTGGTATTTCGTACGGAGAGCTCTTCCTCTTGATCGGAGCCACAGGTGCTCTAGTCGGTATACACCCAATCTCTCTCTCCCTCTCTCTCTCTCTCTCTCTCTCTCTCTCTCTCTCTCTATTTGTGTTTGTCTAAAAAGAAAAATGCTTTATACTCCAATTTTTCTCTTAATCTTTTTCTGACTTCTCTCGCATGGGATGGAACCTAAATGTTTGGGTACCCATGTGAGAGAGTTGGGCTGTTATAGCTGTAGCATTTTCATTGTCAGCATTGGTTCAGAATTTTTCTTTGCCAAGGTCAAAAATTGGGTAATTTTATTGGAAATATTGACTGAAAAAGTGAACTGGGTTTGATGTTTAATGGGTTGTAAATTGTAGGACCAAAGGATTTGCCTAGAATTGCTAGAACAGCAGGGAGGTTAGCGGGTCGGTCAATCGGGTATGTTCAGTTAGCTAGAGGCCAATTCGATAATGTTATGCAGCAGTCTCAAGCCCGCCAGGTACATTTTCTAATTAAATAATTAATGATAGTTTGATAATTATCATTCTATCATCAATTCTTTGTGATCTAACATGCATTGTGCACAATCGGGTAATGATTAGAATTTCAATGTCCTTGAACCAAATGATTTATCTGTTCATTTTGTCCCTTGCTTGACCTTTAGGTTCATAAAGAACTTCAAGATGCATTCGCACAACTAGAGTCGATTCGTAATGAAGTCCGGAGTATATCACTTATGAATCCTGGTCCTATGGCTCGAAGGCTGATGGATAATCCTCAAGACCCAGCTTCTCTGAGTGATGGTAGTATTCATAGTAGCCATACATTGCTGGAAAGTAATGTTTTGCTTCTCTCCTAACTACCAGTTTATATGTATTCTTAGGGGCCAACAGTTCACTTGAGAAGCCTAAGGAGGAGCTGAAAACCTCAGACTCACCTAATTTGCATAGTCAAGCAACTGCGTATGCAAAGTTGGCTGAATCTGATGCTGTGAAGACTGGCTCTTTGAAGAGCAGTGCAGAGCAAGAAAACCTTAAAGATGAAAGTGGTCTTTTCATTGTCCTCCCAATTTCAGCTGAAAGCACTGGGATGCTACCAAATCGCAAAGGTTATAATCTTCTGAGTTATGACACTTAATGATGTTATCATTTAGTTTACTTTATTGTCTCAATTTGGGAACTCTGCTGGGAGCTGCCAGGAATGGACATTTCCTTTTCATTATCTTGAGGAACAACAAATATTTAAATTTTCTCAAGTACACTACTTAATTCTCTGTATTGCCCTCATTATCTTTGATTATAAGGTCATGAATGTGTGTGCTGCACAGATATTATGGTTTTCATATCAATGTTGTCTTTACTAGCAATTTTTTACATGTACTTTTGTATAATTGGTCAACAAAGGTGTCGCTCATGCTCTAGTTGTGTATGATTTCCCCTATATATTTGGTTTCTGTTGAAGGTAACTTTATCTGGATTGTTGAGGCTTCACTTGGTGGGCTATTGGCTTAAACATGTCATAGGAATACTCTTGAAATAATGTTTGGAAATGCAATCCTTGATTGCATAGTATGAAAACTCTTGCACATTAAATTATTTCTATAAAACCTATGTTCTGGCACACACAAATATTGTTCCAATGTATAACTGAACATGCCACAACTTTTCCAGAGAATTTGCAAATAGTTTTGCTTTTCATCTTAGATATATATGTCCAAATAAATAACCAGTGGTTGTGATGGCAGAGAATGTTAAGGGATCAGACATTGTGTTGGAAGCAATAGTTGAAGCAGAGGTAGCACGTAATGCCAAAGATTTCTTTTCACAGCCTGAAAATCAAATACAGTGAACTGAAAAGGTGACGATACTTTTATTTATTTATAATCTTCATCACTCTGTTTATAATTGGGTATGTTTAGTATTAAATAACAAATACATAAGTGAAGAAGGTTTATGTTAGGGGAACTTTTTGTTTTATTGATGATAAAATCGAACAAGGTTTATGTTACTATTCTAAGATGTAAAACTACTGGAGATCCTTAAGATCTTTTTTTCTTCTTGCATTGGGACCAATGAGAATTGTTACATAGAAAGCAGTTTATTGTGATGGACAAATTTTGTTCACATTTTTAAATGGTTGGTGTATTAATATGTGGGGATGTTTAGGGTTTAGGGGGTAAGGGCAGGAGAATATGTGTGAGCCAATTTGTTTTTGGCTATGCATATCAACACATACTAGTTTTACAATGCTAGCTCAATTGCTGGCATTATTTGCTGGTGAAAATGCCACATGATTGGCTTCAATTTCCCTTAGGTGGTGTTTGATTCAAAGGAATTAACTGCAATGGAATGCAATCATTGCTATTGCAGGCTCCATTACAATGATCGTTTTGGCAATATGACTCTTGAAAGCCCATTCCTATAACTGTTGGTGGACCATTTCCAAAACAAAATTGGTGGAAAGCCAGTTCGAACATGACGCCCATTGTTTTCACTTCTCGGTCTGTCACCTCAAGCTCAGCCAGTTCACTTTCATGGGTTCCCATTTGTATTTTGAAGACCTGATCAACAGGATTCTTTCACCAACAGACTGTGAAACCAATCTACAGAATGATATTAGGGCCCGTCTGGTAATGTTTTCAGAGAGCATTTTCAGAGAATGTTTTCATAGAATGAAAACGAGAAAATGAAAACGCATTTTCAGAGAACAAAAACGCGTTTGGTAGCTTAGTTGAAAACTGTTT